>NC_143139.1:73112954-73415984 GCF_059928025.1 Delphinapterus leucas
ATTTTGTCAAAAGCATTTTCTACATCTATTGAGATGATCATATGGTTTTTTTCCTTCCATTTGTTAATATGGTGTATCACACTGATTGATTTGCATATATTGAAGAATCCTTGCATTCCTGGGATAAACCCCCACTTGATCATGGTGTATGATCCTATTAATGTGTTGTTGGATTCTGTTTGCTAGTATTTTGTTGAGGATGTTTGCATCTATATTCATCAGTGATATTGGTCTGTAATTTTCTTTTTTTGTAGTATCTTTGTCTGGTTTTGGTATCAGGGTGATGGTGGCCTCATAGAATGAGTTTAGGAGTGTTCCTTATTCTGAAATTTTTTGGAAGAGTTTGAGAAGGGTGGATATTAGCTCTTCCCTAAATGTTTGATAGAATTCACCTGTGAAGCCATCTGATCCTGGACTTTTGTTTGTTGGAAGATGTTTAAGCACAGTTTCAATTTCATTACTTGTGATCGGTCTGTTCATATTTTCTGTTTCTTCCTGGTTCAGTCTTGGAAATTTATACCTTTCTAAAAATTTGTCCACTTCTTCCAGGTTGTCCATTTTATTGGCATAGAGTTGCTTGTAGGAGTCTCTTAGGATGCTTTATATTTCTGCACTGTCTGCTGTAACTTCTCCTTTTTCATTTCTAATTTTATTGATTTGAGTCCTCTCCGTCTTCTTCTTGATGAGTCTGGCTAATGGTTTATCAATTTTGTTTATCTTCTCAAAGAACCAGCTTTTAGTTTTATTGATGTTTGCTATTGTTTTCTTTGTTTCTATTTCATTTATTTCTGCTCTGATCTTTATGATTTCTTTCCTTTTGCTAACTTTGAGTTTTGCTTGTTCTTCTTTCTCTAGTTCCTTTAGGTGTAAGGTTAGATTGTTTGAGATTTTTCTTGTTTCTTGAGGTAGGCTTTATAGCTATAAACTTCCCTCTTAGAACTGCTTTTGCTGCATCCCATAGGTTTTGGATCGTCATGTTTTCGTTGTCATTTGTCTCTAGGTATTTTTTGATTTCCTTTTTGATTTCTTCAGTGATCTCTTGGTTATTTAGTAATGTATTGTTTAGCCTCCATGTGTTTGTGTTTTTTTTCCATGTCATTCATTTCTAATCTCATAGTGTTGTGGTCAGAAAAGTTGCTTGATATGATTTCAGTTTTCTTAAATTTACTGAGGCTTGATTTGTGACCCAGGATCTGATGATCCTGGAGAATGTTCCATGTGCAGTTGAGAAAAAAGTGTAATCTGCTGTTTTTGGATGGAATGTCCTATAGATATCACTTAAATATATCTGGTCTATTGTGTCATTTAAAGCTTGTGTTTCCTTATTTATTTTCATTTTGGATGGTCTGTATTGGTGTAAGTGAGGTGTTAAGGTCCCCCACTATTTTTGTGTTAGTGTCAATTTCCTCCTTTATAGCTGTTAGCAGTTGCCTTATGTATTGAGGTGCTCCTGTGTTGGGTGCATATATATTTATAATTGTTATAACTTCTTCTTGGATTGATCCCTTGATCATTATGTACTGTCCTTCCTTGTCTCTTGTAACATTCTTTATTTTAAAGTCTATTTTATCTGAAATCAGTATTGCTACTCCAGCTTCCTTTTGATTTCCATTTGCATGGAATATCTTTTTCCATCCCCTCACTTTCAGTCTGTATGTGTCCCTAGGTCTGAACTGTGTCTCTTTTAGACAGCATATATACGGGTCTTATGTTTGTTTCCATTCAGCAAGCCTGTGTCTTTTGGATGGAGCATTTAATCCATTCAAGTTTAAGGTAATTATCAATATGGATGTTCCTATGACCATTTTCTTAATTGTTTTGGGTTCATTTTTGTAGGTCCTTTTCTTCTCTTGTGTTTCCCACTTAGAGAAGTTCCTTTAGCTTTTGTGGTAGAGCTGGTTTGGTGGTGCTGAATTCTCTTAGCTTTTGCTTGTCTATAAAGCTTTTGATTTCTCCATGGAATCTGAATGAGATCCTTTCTGAGTAGAGTAAACTTGGTTGTAGTTCCTTCACTTTCATCACTTTAAGTATATCATGCCACTCCCTTCTGGCTTGTAGAGTTTCTGCTGAGAAATCAGCTGTTAACCTTATGGGAGCTCCCTTGTATATTATTTGTCGTTTTTCCCTTGCTGCTTTCAATAATTTTTCTTTGTCTTTAATTTTTGCCAATTTGATTAGTATGTGTCTTGGCGTGTTTCTCCTTGGGTTTTTCCTGTATGAAACTCTCTGCACTTCCTGGACTTGGGTGGCTCTTTCCTTCCCCATGTTAGGTAAGTTTTCGACTATAATCTCTTCAGATATTTTCTCTGATCCTTTCTCTCTCTCTTCTCCTTCTGGGACCCCTATAATGCAATTGTTGTTGCGTTTAATGTTGTCCGAGAGGTCTCTTAGGCTGTCTTCATTTCTTTTCATTCTTTTTTGTTTATTCTGTTCTGCAGCAGTGAATTCCACCATTCTGTCTTCCAGGTCACTTATCCATTCTTCTGCCTCAGTTATTCTGCTATTGATTCCTTCTAGTGTAGTTTTCATTTCAGTTATTGTATTGTTCATCTCTGTTTGTTTGTTCTTTAATTTTTCTAGGTCTTTGTTAAACATTTCTTGCAACTTCTCGATATTTGCCTCCATTCTTTTTCCAAGGTCCTGGATCATCTTCACTATCGTTATTCTGAATTCTTTTTCTGGAAGGTTGCTTCTCTCCACTTCATTTAGTTGTTTTTCTGGGGTTTTATCTTGTTCCTTCATCTGATATGTAGCCCTCTGCCTCTTCATTTTGTCTATCTGTGAATGTGGTTTTTGTTCCACAGGCTGCAGGATTGTAGTACTTCTTGCTTCTGCTGTCTGCTGTCTGGTGGATGATGCTATCTAAGAGGCTTGTGCAAGTTTCCTGACAGGAGGGACTGGTGGTGGGTAGAGCTGTGTGTTGCTCTGGTGGGCAGAGCTCAGTAAAACTTTAATCTGCTTGAGTTCTGATGGCTGAGGCTGGGTTCCCTCCCTGTTGGGTGTTTGGCCTGAGGCAATGTAACACTGGAGACTTCTTGGGTTCTTTGCTGGGGCTAGTGGCGGACTCTGGGAGGGCTCACGCCAAGGAGTACTTCCCAGAACTTCTGCTGCCAGTGTCCCTGTCCCCACAGTGAGCCACAGCCACCCCCCGCCTCTGCAGTAGTCCCTCCAACACTAGCAGGTAGGTCTGGTTTAGTTTCCCCTGGGATCACTGCTCCTTACCCTGGGTCCCAATGCGCACACTACTTTGTGTGTGCCCTCCAAGTGTGGAGTCTCTGTTTTCCCCAGTCCTGTCGAAGTCCTGCAGTCACATCCCACTAGCCTTCAAAATCTGATTCTCTAGGAATTCCTCCTCCTGTTGCTCTACCCCCAGGTTGGGAAGCCTGACGCGGGCCTCAGAACCTTCACTCCAGTGGGTAGACTTCTGTAGTATAAGTGTTCTCCAGTCTGTGAGTCACCCACCCAGCAGTTATGGGATTTGATTTTACTGTGATTGCACCTCTCCTACCGTCTCATTGTGGCTTCTCCTTTGTCTTTGCACATGGGGTATCTTTTTTGGTGAGTTCCAGTGTCTTCCTTTCGATGATTGTCCAACAGTTAATTGTGATTCTGGTGTTCCGCAAGAGGGAGTGAGAGCACGTCCTTCTACTCTGCCATCTTTGTTCAGGGCCCCCCAGACAAATTTTGAGAAATAAAATTACTGGGCATGAGGTCATTGGAATTTTTAAGGTCCTTGATACACAGTAACAATCGAATTCTACTGTAGTTGCCACAAGTGGTGTCCACTGTGGCCTTGATCGTGTGACAGCATGAAACTGAGGTTATCCCTGTGGTTTCCTCCCACACGTACTCAGAAGCATCCTTGCTGGAGAAACAGACTGATAGGAGAGTGTATTCTTTGACTTTTCAAAATAACTTTTAAAAACTATCAGTGATTATAGTATTGAAAGCCAAAACCTTTCATTTTCAAGTCATGTTTTTTCAGAGAAGGAAATAATTCAAAACAGAACAAAAACTCAGACTCTGGAAAAATAACCTGTAGTTTCCACATATAATACACAAACTACCCAGTCATATATGCGAGCAGGTCCTAGGATGCATATCATCTTACACACACCTCCCTAAATTCTATGTCCTTTTCTAATTATTTTTCTTTGCATTGTATAGGTTTTAATCCAGTTTTAATTTTATATTTAACCCAATTTTACCTCTAAGGAAGAGTAGAAGAGGCTCATAAGGATATTGTCCTTGGGCCATTCTCTTTCTCAGGGAGACATTTCCAGGGTAGAAAACCTGTGATATGAAATGCCTTGCTCAGGACATCAAGGCATTTGCTCAGATAATAATTTATCAGTACATACTATGAAATAGCATTTTTTTTACAAAAGCAGCTGGTATCAAGGCAGTGTGTATATGCACCCAAAAATTGAAGAAAGGGGATTTAATTTAATAAAGTAGCCCATGAACATTTCCACCTTTAATTGCTAGAGACAGGGGCAAAATTTCTATTTGTGCCTTATGGTTCTGCTACATTGTAAGTGCCCAACCAGCAGAAAATTGTAACAGGATGGAAAACCTGTTTATGACGATGTGGTGTAAGTATGAATTTGTTGTTTAAAAAAATGTTCATATCAACGAAAACTCTCATGTGTTTTTTCAAAATGAAATCTTTACACAATCTTTCTTTTTTGAATCACATGAATCAGCTTAAACAATAAATGATGTTCATTTCACATATCCAAATATAAAAAACTAACCTTCGATACTACCATGCATTGGATAATTGGGGATGTCTTATTGGAGATTGTTTTTGTTAAACTGTTGTTAGCATAGTGATTACTAACTTTAGATTTTTCTATAGAAAAAAATATATTTTCATTTGAAAATGTAAAGTTTGAAAGACTAGTATACTGAAACATGACTTAACATTATTGTTGAACTATGGTAATTAAACCAGGGTGGCAGAACCTATGTTGAAATGGATAGAAATTGGAAACTTTGGTTCCTACTTAGAAAATGTTCCAGAAAGCTTATCTGTCTTTATGGTGAATTGACTCTTAGTGAAAACCTTTTGAAGTTTGTTACTGTGTGAATGGCTTGAGAATGCGCAGATTTGACAGTATGTCCCAAACTGAAAATTTTTGTCCACCTTATCCACAAAACCTGTTTGTTTTCCATTGTTTTCCAACTCAGTTAGCTTTAGCAGTCTACCTTTAATAGCTCCTGCCTGCAATTTGACAGGCATTCTGCGCACCTCCATTTCCCTTCCTTCCCACAGGCAAATACCAGTCTTACATTTCCACGAGGGATTCACATCCATCCACTTCTTTATATCCTTGAAATCCCTCTGCTTGACCAGCTCATCTGAATTACTGCACGCCTCTTGCCTCTAATTGATGTTCCTCTCTCCCATTTGTGAAATATGACCAGAGCTATTCTGTAACGTGCAAACATGATCATATCTTCCTGCTTAAAACTATTTGGCAACAAACTACTGCTCTGAAAATATGCAAACTTCATGTCATGGCTTGTAAAATATTTGATAGCTACTTTCTACCCTGGATTAAGCCCCATCCCTGGTGTTTCATGCAGCCAACAAACCCCACTTCCTCCACACCTAACTTTTCCAGCTTTTCTGAACTTCTTTCAGCTTCTAGAATTACACAAACTTTCATGCCTCTGAGCATTTGCACATGCTTTTCTCTGCCAGCAAAACTCCCGGTCCTGCCAGGAAAATTCTTAATCCTCATTTTTGATTACCTAATTTCCATTCATCCTTTTGGCTAGTGGATTTCAAACACATTTTTGGTCATGACCCATCTTAAAAAATATATTTTACATCCAACCCAGATCTCTCTCACACATAGACACAAACTCAACTGAAAAGTATTTCATGAAACAATATTCATACATTTTATTGCAATTCTACTCTCTTCTACTCTAATTGATTTACTAAATTGATTTTACAACCTCAAGTTGAAAAAACACAGCTTAAATTCTATTTCAGAATTTTCATCATTAGTGTATAAGAATGCCAGAGATTTTTCAGCATTAATTTTTTATCCTGCTACTTTACCAAATTCATTGATTAGCTCTAGTAGTTTTCTGGTAATGTCTTCAGGATTCTCTATGTATAGAATCATGTCTTCTGAAAACAGTGACAGCTTTACTTCTTCTTTTCTGATTTGGATTCCTTTTATTTCTTTTTCTTCTCTGATTGCTGTGGCTAAAATTTCCAAAACTATGTTGAATAATAGTGGTGAGAGTGGGCAACCTTGTCTTGTTCCTGATCTTAGTGGAAATGGTTTCAGTTTTTCACCATGGAGAAAGATGTTGGCTGTGGGTTTGTTATATATGACCTTTATTATGTTGACGTAAGTTCCCTCTTTGCCTATTTTCTGGAGGGATTTTATCATAAATTGGTGTTGAATTTTGTCGAAAGCTTTTCCTGCATCTACTGAGATGATCATATGGTTTTTCTCCTTCAATTTATTAATATGGTGTATCACATTGATTGATTTGCGTATACTGAAGAACCCTTGCATTCCTGGGATAAACCCCAGGAAATACTCCCATGTACCATTGCAACAAAAAGAATAAAATACCTAGGAATAAACTTACCTAAGGAGACAAAAGACCTGTATGCAGAAAACTATAAGACACTGATGAAAAACAATAAAAATGATACAAAACAGATGGAGGGATATACCATGTTCTTGGATTGGAAGAAACAACATTGTGAAAATGACTATACTACCCAAAGCAATGTACAGATTCAGTGCAATCCCTATCAAACTACCTATGGAATGCTTCACAGAAGTAGAACAAAAAATTTCACAATTTGTATTGAAACACAAAAGACCCCAAATAGCCAAAGCAATCTTGAGAAAGAAAAACAGAGCTGAAGGAATCAGGCTCCCAGACTTCAGACTATACTACAAAGCTACAGTAATCAAGACAATATGGTACTGGCACAAAAACAGAAACACAGATCAATGGAACAGGATAGAAAGCCTAGAGATAAACCCACACACCTATGGTCACCTTATTTTTGATAAAGTAGGAAAGAATATACAGTGCAGAAAAGACATCCTCTTCAGTAAGTGGTGCTGGGAAAACTGGACAGCTACATGTAAAAGAATGAAATTAGAACACTCCCTAACACCATACACAGAAATAAACTCAAAATGGATTAAAGACCTAAATGTAAGGCCAAGCACTATAAAACTCTTAGAGGACAACATAGGCCAAACACTCTATGACATAAATCACAGCAACATCCTTTTTGACCCACCTCCTAGAGAAATGGAAATGAAAACAAAAATAAACAAATGGGACCTAATGAAACTTCAAAGCTTTTGCACAGCAAAGGAAACCATAAAGAACATCAAAAGATAACTCTCAGAATGGGAGAAAATATTTGCAAATGAAGCAACTGACAAAGGATTAATCTCCAAAATTTACAAGCTGCTCATGAAGCTCAATATCAAAAAAATGAACAATCCAAAAATGGGCAGAAGACATAAATAGGCATTTCTCCAAAGAATATATACAGATAGCCAACAAACACATGAAAGAATGCTCAACATCACTAATTATTAGAGAAATGCAAATCAAAACTACAGTGATGTATCACCTCACACCAGTCAGAATGGCCATCATTAAAAAATCTGCAAACAAATGCTGGAAAGGGTGTGGTGAAAAAGGAACCCTCTTGCACTGTTGGTAGGAATGTAAATTGATACAGCCACTATGGAGACCACTATGGAGATTCCTTAAAAAACTAAAAATAGAACTACCATACGACCCAGCAATCCCAGAACTGGGCATATACCCTGAGAAAACCATAATTCAAAAAGAGTCATGTACCACAATGTTCATTGCAGCTCTATTTACAATAGCCAGGACAAGGAAGCAACCTAAGTGTCCGTCAACAGATGAATGGATAAAGATGTGGCACATATATACAATGGAATATTACTCAGCCATAAAAAGAAATTAAATTGAGTTATTTGTAGTGAGGTGGATGTACCTAGAGTCTGTCATACAGAGTGAAGTAAGTCAGAAAGATAAAAACAAATACCGTATGCTAACACATATATATGGAATCTTAAAAAAAAGGTTCTGAAGAACCTAGGGGCAGGACAGGAATAAAGACGCAGATGTAGAAAATGGACTTGAGGACATAGGGAGGGGGAAGGGTAAGCTGGGATGAAGTAAGAGCATGGCATGGACTTATATATACTACCAAATGTAAAATAGATAGCTAGTGGGAAGCAGCCACATAGCACAGGGAGATCAGCTCGGTGCTTTGTGACCACCTAGAGGGGTGGGATAGGGAGGGTGGGAGGGAGACGCAAGAGGTAGGAGATATGGGGATATATGCATATGTATAGCTGATTCACTTTGTTATAAAGCAGAAACTAACAAACCATTGTAAAGCAATGATACTCCAATGAAGATGTTAAAAAGAAAAATAAACACAGCTTAAATACCATTTCCTCTAAGAGGTCTTCCTTCTCTTTTTTTAACTTTTTATTTTTCATTGGAGTATAGTTGATTAACAATATTGTGTTAGTTTCAGGAGTAGAGCAAAGTGATTCAATTATACATATACATGAATGTATTCTTTTTCAAATTCTTTTCCCAACTAAGTTGTTACAGAATATTGAGCAGTGTTCCCTGTGCTATACAGAAGGTCCTTGTTGGTTATCCATTTTAAATATATCAGTGTGTATATGTCAATCCCAAACTCCCTAACTATCCCTCCCCCTGCACCTTTCCCCCCTGGTACCTATAAGTTCATTCTTTAAGTCTGTGAGTCTGTTTCTGCTTTGTAAACAAGTTCATTTATATCATTTTTTTAGCTTCTGCATATAAGCAATATCATATGATATTTCTCTCTTTCTATCTGACTTAGTTCACTCAGTATGACAATCTCTAAGTCCATCCATGTTGCTGCAAATGGCATTATTTCATTCTTTTTAATGGCTGAGTAATATTCCATTGTATTTATGTACCACATCTTCTTTATCCATCTTCTGTCTGTGGACATTTAGGTCGCTTCCATGTCTTGGAAGAGACAAAAGGCTGAACACTCTTAGGGCCGAGAGGATTGGTGAGGTTGGGTGAGCAAATGCAGACCCTTAAAAGTAATACTGCGGGCTACCCATTCCATGGGTCCCAAATCTCCAGGTTCAAGGGAACCTTCCTACAGCTAAAACATGCATAGGAAACACAGAGGATGGTACACCGTGTGATTGGGAAAGGTTTCTAAAACGCACCTCATTTTCATCTCCTGGTGCTCGGGTTCGCCAATCCAGCCGCTTAACTAACAATCTCCCCACTTGGAGAATCGGCACCTTTAACCTCCTGTTTCGTACAGTTTGCAATTTGTCCAGAGGGTGAATGGGAAGAGTGGGGACCAATGAGAGACCAGCTGTAGGTGTTTGGACAGGCACTTGTCACTCTAATTTCCAATCAGGAAGAAGAATTAACCAAAGGCTTAGCCTCCCCCCAGAACCAGCATAGGGCCTGAAGCAAGCCTGCGGTTTTACGGCCAGCTCCCAAAGAGGCTAGTTGAAAAATAGAGCTCAGGGATGGATCAAAAAAGACATTGCTGTGATTTATGTCAGAGTGTGTTCTGCCTATGTTTTCCTCTAAGAGCTTTATACTTTTCAGTTTCATATTTAGGTCTTTAATTTTGAGTTTAGTTTTGGAAGTCTTAGCTATGGCAGTCAAAAAAGAAAAAGAAATAAAAGGAATCCAAATTGGAAAAGAAGAAGTTAAACTGTCACTGTTTACAGAGGACATGATACTATACATAGAAAATCCTAAAGATGCTACCAGAAAACTACTGGAGCTCATCAGTGAATTTGGTAAAGTTGCAAGTTACAAAATTAATACACAGAAATCTGTTTCATTTCTATACACTAACAATGAAAGATCAGAGAATTTCAAGAAACAATCCCATTTACGCATCAGAAAGAATAAAATACCTAGGAATAAACCGACCTAAGGAGACAAAAGACCTGTACTCTGAAAACTATAAGACATCGAGTAAAGAAATCAAAGACAACACAAATAGATGGAAAGATATACTATGTTCTTGGATTGGAAGAATCAGTATTGTCAAAATGACTATACTACCTAAGGCAATCTACAGATTCAATGCCATCTCTGTCAAATTACCAATGGCATTTTTTACAGATGTAGAACCAAAAATCTTAAAATTTGTGTGGAGACACAAAAGACCCTGAATAGCCAAAGCAATCTTGAGAAAGAAAAACAGAGCTGGAGGAATCAGGCTTCCTGACTTCAGAGTATACTACAAAGCTATAGTAATCAAAACATTATGGTACTGGCACAAAAACAGAAACATAGATTGATGGAACAGGATAGAAGTCCAGAAATAAACCCACACACCTATGGTCAATTAATCTATGACAAAGGAGGCAAGACTATACAATGGGGTAAAGACAGTCTCTTCAATAAATGGTGCTGGGAAAACTGGACAGCTACATGTAAAAAAAAAAAATGAAATTAGAACATTCTTTAACACCATACACAAAAATAAGATGTCTTCCTTGAACCTTTAAGCTAGCTTGATGCTCCTGCTCTATGATCCTGTTGGAACTTGTCCTTCCCATATTACAGCCCTAGACATAGTTTTCTGTCTTTCTCAATGACAGAATGTATAATGAGGGCAGTCATAGTGTCTGTCTTGCTCCACATCATGCAATCTGCATGACTTCAGTACCTGTCATACGTTAAGTGCTTACAGAATTCAAGTTGAATGATTCAATAAATAAATAATTAAAATTCTGATCTATTTGGATTAACCACACTAATAAATCAAGTTATTTTTTTAAAATTCTAAGTAAGAAACCTAGAGGTGAGTGATTTCCAACATGTCTTTAAGAAAAGAAAGAAGCACAAGAAAGTTTTAATGAAACATTTTAAAATTATAGGCATGAAAATAGAAAACATGTCTTTTTGGCAATTCTAAAGATAGCTATATTTCATCTTGTTTATTCTGTCATGTGTGGGCTATGAACTGCAAAATGCCAGCCTACTCTTTGAGGATATCCTGAGAGCAATATATTTTCTCTACCTATTGTTCTGCTGGAATGTGTCCCAAGAGAAATAAGGCATGTACTTTAACATTTAAAAGTTAAAACAATTAGTCTTTCTTTTTGTACAAACATCTCAAAACAGCTACATTCCAAATTTATGAGTCAGGGGGTGATCATAAATTTGCTTAATTTTAATTCTGAGTATGAGGAGAAGTATGGCTCTTTACCCAGGCTCACTCTATATTTTGATGTGACCTGCCAAGATTTTTCATACACATTTGTGACCTTGATTTTAGCTATTTATAGCTCCTTCTTAAATTTCTTAAATTTAATAGGGAATTGACTGAGATTAGAAAACAGTTGGGGATATCTTCAGTAACATTTTTGGATATCTCTTTTTTTATTAAAACAATATTTTGTAATCACTTTTATTAGTTTAAACACTAATTTATGGTAAATTTAATCCATATGTTTTTACTTCATATCTCACCAAAATATTGTTGAAAAAGAACTTTACAAACAGCTGTCTCTTCTGCAAATAATACAGTCAGGTTTGAAGAACGGATTTTTTGAGTTAAAATTTTTTGCCACACACCAGGTGCATAGTCAGATAAATCAATACAGTGAAATGGATACAGTCCTATGCTATATATTTCTTGAAATCACCATGTACAACAATACATGTTATTAATACAAATTTATTTCTTCATATAAAGAAATAATTTGCTTGAGGCCAATTCACATGGAAGATGTATATATATTAAGTAAAATTCTTTAACTTTCAGCTAAATAATAATTTTCCGATCTGTATCACTTGGAACAGTGTCTTCTTAAAGAAATGAAAACTTTGCTGAAACTTGCATAAACAACAGGGAAATGTGTTTATCTCACATAACAGAAATTCAGAGATAGGTTGTTTAAAGAAGAAATTCAATGATGTTGTAAAATCTTTTCTTTCCTCTCTCACATCTGCTATCTTCCTTCTTTAGACTGGTAGCAAGATGGCTACAGCAGTTCATTCTATGATAATGCCCAGAAAAAGAAGACTCCATCACCGGTTGTACATCTCTCTTAGTAGTGAAGAAAATTTTTCTTAGCATCCCCTCTGCCCCAGCAAATTTTTCCTCAGATCTTACTGGTGGCAATTGGGTACCATGTTCTTTTGTGAATCAAGAGCTGGCAAGGAGAATGAGATTGCCTTTAGACTAATAAGACATACTTTGGTTGTAGATGAAGTAGGCTTTCTCCAAGGGTTATGGCCAACACAAGAGTAGATATCTGAATAAAGCTGGAGATTTGGGGGAAGGAATATTGGGAATAAATGCTGGGTAGGCAAAAGAAGCACACATACACACAAATAAGATGCCTGCAATATTGTTCCTTATATACATATCTAAGGGCAGATGAATGTCATTAAGGCTTCAGGTAATATTAATTACACACAGACTATTTTTTGTAAAATGCCATGAGTTTTATTAAGTTAAGGAAATTATTATCTCCATGTGTGTTTCTTTCTGCACCCTCAAGCCAGTTTTTCTGGGCTGTGAGCAGTCAGTTACAAGTGAGAAAGGAGAATAATTAGGTAAGTTGAGAAAAAAAATTGATGAAGGCACTCAAAGCCCATGGTTAGAAGTTCAGAGTTTATTGCAGAACCGTTACTAAAGGGTATTTGGAGTGGGTATAGACCCATGAAATAGGGAATTTTATGAACTAAACGTGTGACTAAGGTGACTTTTGCCATGCTTCCTCAGTAGAGAGACTCATCTTGTCTAATCCACCCATCTGAATCCATTTTTGGCTTCAGTTGTTGATTTTCATCTTCTAATAAGAAAAAAGTGAGAACTTTTTGGATGACTTTCTGATTCCACTTTCCTCTCTCCCACTCACTTGGCTAAAAGGATAATTGAAAGTATAAAATGAGAGGGTATTTGCAAGTGTACTGGAATGTTCTTCCTTGTCCTATTAGATTTTTTAGACTATTTTGAGTGTCATAGCAATAATAACCTGTTTCTATAAAATAAAAGGTAAATATAAATTTCTTCAACACCATTCATTAGTCTACTGATAGAGACTAAAGCCTATGAAAGAATGGGGGAAGAAAAAAACAGAACTTTAAAAATAGAATGGTCACATCTGTAAAATGTGGAGATTTGATCAAATGATCTCTGTTCTCTTTCAGGTGTAAAATTTGATGATTCCACCTGAGTAGGTCTGTTTTAAAGAAAGAAGGAATATTATGTATTTTCTATCACTTTTATTCTATCTAGAAAAGTTTTTCAAGTCAATTTTGAAATTCACTAGATGATTCACACTTTACATTAAAAAGAAAAGATTTTAGCCTAGTTTCAGTGAATTAAAACTTTACCTAAGAAATGGGAAAAAAATACCTGCTATTTTCAAATTCATAAGATTGTCCCAGTTTCCAAAAGAACTCAGTATAAATAATAGAGTTATATCTGATTAATCATACTTACAATTACATATAGGAAAATACATATTTAACATCTGATTAACATCTATCATAATTTAAAATAAAAAATGCAAAGTGTACTAAGTAAAAATTACTATTCATATTTATAGCCTCATTGTTCTGGAATTGTATCTGTGTATGTGTTTTTGCATGTACATGTGTGTATTTTGAACAGAGCTTTAAAAAGTAATTATAAATTATTTAGTTTTTTTTTCTTTTGTTCTTTATTATTTATTAATAGTAAAGTCAAGTCAAAATGACCAAGACATTTGCAGGGATATGCCAAATTATCTAAGCATAGAGGGTGCTCGTCACCAATAGGATTCTCAGTTCACCATTGCAATAGTGTTATGCAACTATTGGAAGTAAGAGAAGAAATGTATTTTGCCTGGAGTGCTCTTTACTTCTTATTGCACCCAGGTAAATCCTTATCATCTTCAGGTTTCTCATCATGAGTCTAATTCTGAAGGTTTACACTTATTTGGGAGCTTAACTGCCCCTAACAAAATATCTATGGAGCCATTTTCTTTTTCTTAGCAATTCCTTCTTTGCTTATTTAATTGTTTGGGTGGAATCTGTTTCACCCACTAAGCTCTGAGACAAGCACTACGTCTACTGTGCTTACTATTTTACATACATTGACTAGCATACAGCTTAATATGAAATAAATGCCGCCCCCCCCCAATTTTTGTAGGTGAGGTAAATAAGTGAAAGAGAATATTTTCACTTTTTAAATTAATAATGTCTTTGTGCTGTTCTTCACAAAAATAATCTGAAGCAGCTGATGCACTGTTTACCCCCATAAGGCTATAATAGACGTTTTCTAACATTTAAAATCTTAATGTTCCAGTACCCTTAATGCCAAACACAGATATGCTAGTATAAAATAATCTATCAATTTAATATTTTATAAATAAACAAAACTAGTTACCGACTTCCTACCTTCCTTTTCACCTTTTATGTATCTCCTCCCTACACTTACCCACTGGGAGTATTCAATCTTTATTATTTCTTTATTTCATCCATCCCCTGCCTTCCCTATTCTGGCTTGCTTTGCTTCTAATCTGGACTCAAAACAAGAACAGATTATCTGATCTCTGCATCTCATTTATTTCTCCTTAATGATCTTGAAATTATTTTACTAAGACATATATCTGTTCAGTATTTTCCCTTGTCTTGCCCACAATTCAGCATGATACTCATAACTGGAATGATTTAAAGACTAATCATAATTTAAATATCTTTTCACCCTCCTCGCTCTCCTGCAAATTTCACATTCTACATTTTAGCTCAAACTTTTCTTTTATTCCCAGATCCTCTTCATTCTTCCAGAACTGTTCTTTCTCCCCTTAACTTTGTTCCTAATACAAACTCCTTATTCCTTAATGCTTTGTTTAATGGTATTTCCTCATTGAAGAGTTCTTTAGAGCAACAAATGACAGGAATAGTGAAGCAAAAATCATATGACATTTCAAACTCTGTACCTATGTGATTGAATCTTAAAAGATTTTTTCTGCAATATGAAACCCAGTTTCCTCACATGTAAAACGGATACTTAAATACAAAAACAGTTATGAAAAATAAATGGTAATTTCACTTTTCTTCTCTGATGTGCTCCAAAGAGAAAAAATCAATCCCTTCTGTCTCTAAGGTATTTTATTCAATATCTCTCCTAAAGTTTTTGTTACATGTGTAATTTTTTTTTTTTTTTTTTTTTTGCGGTATGTGGGCCTCTCACTGTTGTGGCCTCTCCTGTTGTGGAGCACAGGCTCCGGACACGCAGGCTCAGCGGCCATGACTCACGGGCCCAGCCACTCCACGACATGTGAGATCTTCCCAGACCGGGGCACGAACCCGTATCCCCTGCATCGGCAGGCAGACTCTCAACCACTGCGCCACCAGGGAAACCCCAACATGTGTATTTTAAAGCCAGTTATTTGTCTGACTTCATGAGATACCTTGTGAAGAAAATCTATATCTCACACTTGTTTAACTTTTCATTATATGAGACACATAGCAGATATTTAATAAATTATTGCTCAATTTAAAAATGAACAATATCACTAATAATTTGTCCAATCAAAATATTAATACATATTGATACATGCCAAGATAAAGGTAGTCAAACATTTTATTGATTCTAAATTCATTTATATTAAATCACTTTACCATGTACTTTTTAATGAATTACAAACACCTTTATGAGTTGCAAAGATTTAGGATACTAAATATGCCTTCAACATTACGTTTATTTGTTCTGTTAATGTCAACGCTAAAATCTTCCAAAACTTTCAAAAAATATATTGTTAAATTCATCTGCATAATATTTTCTGAAAAACATTGTCCCCAGAATGATATTCTATAAAAATTTATTTGATTTCATGAAATGTATATTGCTTGACTTCATAATTAATGCAGTTTAAAATAGTCTCTAACATAATGCAATATACTTTTCAAATTACAAAGAATAGTGCGCAGAGGATTCTCTGTGCTCCAACATAAGTGGAATTATAAAAGTAAAAATAAATATGATTGTTCTGTAAATCAGAAAGAGCAAAAACATCACAAACCTCAAGAAATGGCATTAAAGGGCTTCCCTGGTGGCGCAGTGGTTGAGAGTCCGCCTGCCGATGCAGGGGACGCGGGTTCGTGCCCCGGTCTGGGAAGATCCCACATGCCGTGGAGCGGCTGGGCCCGTGAGCCATGGCCTCTGAGCCAGCGCGTCCGGAGCCTGTTGCTCCGCAACGGGAGAGGCCACAACAGTGAAAGGCCCGTGTACCGCAAAAAAAAAAAAAAACCAACAAACAAAAACAAAAAACAGTAAGAAATGGCATTGAAGATAGACTTTTGAAAAATTTAGGCCTTCAGGAGACAAAACAAATGCAAGATTTAGATTAATTTTACAATGGCTATAATCTACTATTTTAGCTACTGGAAAAAAATTAAAACCATGATTGAATTTGGCTGAATATGTACAGTCATGTTGGGTATAATAATAACAATAAGAAATGTTTCTCTCTGAAATGAAGCTGTACTAATTATTCAACAGTGCTCTAAATTGCAACACTGAGAATCTCCTGTATTGCTATTTCTATAACATAAATCATTTTTTCTGACTTTTGTTTGGATGTCAAGGCCAACATAATTTTATGGTCAGTTTAATATATATTATTCTAATATGTGCATTGCCAGCTTACACTGGAGAATTCCTAAACTGACCTGTGCCAACACCCCTAGTTCCTTAGTGTGGGCTGGAGTTATAAATAGAAGCCAGGAAGTATACAGGGAAAATAAAAGAAGAAACACAGAATTTCTGACAAATAACCAGTGTCTGGTTTCAGTTTTTCTTAGTTCTAGTTATATGCCTGTCTTTGGCCTACATTAGCCACTTCTGTATCCTTACAATAACTACTCTAGTTTTCTTAACCTAGATCAAGTTGCTTTCTATTACTTGCAGCCAGTCATAACTAACATATTCTCTGTGTCAGTTTTTAAAAGGATTAGAGATAATCTATTTAAAATGTTTTTCACATAGTATTCTTCCTTACTGTGGTAATTATTCATATTTTAGAATGTCTACTTTGTGGAAAAGATTAAAGCTAGACTAGAGTTCTGTCTGGATATCTATCCTAAAATTACCAGCGGTAAAATAAATTGTTGGTTGCTAGACATTCCATGATCCATTAAACTTGGCATTAAAATACTTGTAGAGAAGCAAATGGCAATAGCTCTACCTAGTTTTCCTCAATAACCCTTCTCCTCTTGGATGGCTTGTCTTTCTCTCAGTTTTATGCTGCTACTAAGGGATTTTATGAGAAAAGAAGACAATGATTTTATTTTGTATATTTCCGTTTGCAGTATACAAACCTGAAGTACTTTTAGGATCCCAGGGTTCCAGCAATAAGACAGTAAAGGTTAGTGTAGTGACTCTATGTGTGGGCTTCATGCCTCTGAAACCTAAAAGAATTATAGGTCCCCAAAGAGTCTAGTACAATAGCAAGTGAGTATACAACATAAAACAGATAACATCTAAAATTATTAAAATTTGATTTAGTTAAATATTTGTTAGGAACTTACTATGTGGCAGATGTTTGCTTAGAAAATATGTGCAGCTTTAAATATGAATATTAAGAATATTTAAGGACTTCATGGTCTAAATGAGAAGAAAGCTGATAAAAATGATTAGAATGCAATGCAACAATTCTATAATAGAGCTCTGGTCAATAGGTAGTGAAAACAGATACAAAGAAATCAATTTCTGGTAGCCAACAGTAAGTTGATGTTTAAGTAAAAGAATTAACACTTTCCTTACCTATTACTATTTAATTGTATGCTTATGGTCTGCCCTCTAGGATGTCTGTTTGTGGGAATACAGTGCTTTCTATATAGGACTGTTGCCTTCAACTGATATGTAAGTAAATATCAAAAGTATAAGCCAGAACACTTGAAGTTGTCACAGGGGAGCAATAATTGGGTTTGAGTGTACAGGGGTTACTATTTTTTTATATAAATGTCTTGTAAAAGCATTTGTCTAATTAAACTATATGCATAAATAACTGATAAAATTACAAATAAAAATTTTTAAAGGAGAGAGAGCCAGTGAAATGAGAATTGAGGGGTGAAGTAGGAAATCAGAACAAGAGGTGACGAGTGAAAACTAAGAAAAAGTAAGAACTATTCTTTGCCATCCTCAAAATGTTGATGATGATATTGACTTCCCATATGGAATGAGAAATCAACTCATTTTGTTTATCAAAAGAAAGGCAATTTCAAAAAGCTATAGGACTCAGGTTGGACTTGCTTATAGTAGTACTTTTCTATAATCAACATATGTCAGGATTTCAATGAATAGAAGTCATCCAAGTTAGATGATTTAAAAAAAAATCGATTCAAATGATTCATGAAAAGTTCAAAGTCTAATTATATGTTTCATTATTAATTTTTTAAAACTTAAAGCCAAAATATCTAGCAAACAGAAACATGGTGAAAAGCAGACGCTGTATGGTGAATTAAAAACAAAATTTAAGTAATGCAATTAGACTGATTCAACCAGATTCTGTGATTTTTTTTCTTGTGTTTTTGACTCCATTTAAAATTAGAGGGAGAATTATTTTTTGACATTGGTATCTGGTAGATTCAGATGAATGTAACTTACCAAACTATCTAAGATTCACCTATAGGAAGGAATCTACACAGAATTATGTAATAGTTCTGCTCAAGAAAGAAATACAAAATGTCAAAGTTATTCGAATAGTTTGTGTACCAAAATTAATGAGAGATGAAAAGCATTAATGTGGTGTGTTATAAAATAATTTTGCTAAGATTGACATACTTTCATTTAATAAAAATTATTTAGATAGCCATCAAAGTTGGTAGTTTTTTATGGTATAAATAATATGTTACTAGTTTCTTCTTTTTTTTTTTTTTTTTTTGCGGTACGCGGGCCTCTCACTGTCGTGGCCTCTCCTGTTGCGGAGCACAGGCTCCGGACGTGCAGGCTCAGCGGCCATGGCTCACAGGCCCAGCTGCTCCGCGGCATGTGGGATCTTCCCGGACCGGGGCACGAACCCGTGTCCCCTGCATCAGCAGGCGGACTCTCAACCACTGCGCCACCAGGGAAGCCCCACTAGTTTCTTCTTATACGTTAATTCTGTTCATATCCTACCCCAAAAAAGATACTGGAAAATCTAGTAAAGTAAAACTTTTCTAATAGATTAGAAGTAAAACTTGTATTAAAATTAGTAAAAGAGCTTTACCCTATCCGTTGAGTTTTTAAAACTTCCTTATATCTGTTTTTTAAGAATCATTGCTTATTTCCTATTTATGGAGGTAATGCACTGAGAGATGTACTTTAATCTAAGGATTAAGAAATTATTTCTGTGCACTTCATGAATAATCATTTTTTAAAGTGCTATAAAGATAACTTGTCTAGTAAAAGAATGCTGACCATGTGAAATAATTTTAATGTTGATCTTTAATCTCATTGTCTCAGTTGTGGTAAGGAAGATAAGAATGGAGCTATCAGTTCATGCCTGTGGTGGACATACCCTAGGGTGGTCTCCATGATTTTTGAAACCTAGTATCCACCCTTGAGATTTGGCAGAAACTGTGATCTGCTTCTAACCAGTAGACTATGACAAGGGTGACTGGCTATCACTCCTGTAATTGTGACAAGTTGTAATGCCAAGGTAAAGGGATTTTTTTAGATATAAAAGTTGATTTTGAGGTAATCAAAGAGATTATTCTAAGTGGGGCTCACCTAATCAGGTGAGTCTTAAAAAGAGGACCTAGGCTTTTCCTGAAGGCAGAGATGCCAAATGAGAGATATCTTCTCTTTTTATGGCTTTGAAGAAGTAAGCAGCCAGGAATTTCATAGTCTCAAGGAAATGAATTCTGGCCCAAACTGAGAGAGCTTGGAAACCGATCTGTTCCTAGTCCAGACTCCTAATAAGAACATACTCCAGCTGACACTTTGAGAGACCCTGACAGGGGACCCTGCTAAGCTGTGCCCAGACTTCTGACCTATAGACACTGTGAGATAATAAAATGAGTGTTGTTTTAAGTTGCTAAGTTTTTAGTAATTTGTTACCTAGCATAAAAAACTAATACAAAGCCTCTTTAAAAAAAACTAAAAAAAACCCAGATGGCCTTACATTTCCAAAGCAACCCTAAGCTTCTAAAATGAACTATTTTAATGTTTAATCAATCCTCATTATAATGTCAAAACAGTATATTTTTGCTGCTAGGCAACCACTTTCCTCAGTAATTTATGCTTAAAAATGTTTAATGCTTTTCAGCTCTTTCTCATTATTTAATGCATATTGGCAAAAAAAAAAAAAAAGTCCAGAAAAATTTAAGGAGGAAGCTATGGGCAGAACCTCATGGTTTTTATTTCTGTTCCTTTCCTCTTGCCTAGATAAATTCATTTCTAGATATTTCTCTTGTTATTCACCTCAGATTCCCAGCACATCCCACAGGCCATTTCATCTTGAATTTCACTCAGTTTCTGCCAAGTCATTTAGACTCTAATGGAGAGATCTAGGTAATATTATTTTTCTGCTTGTCAACATAAACAAATTCCCATCCATCAATCAATCCTGGGAAGGCCTATATGCTGATTAATCAGACTGACATGATTTTGAGTACTATGCTGGTTTCTAGCCATGTGACCTTGGAGAAATTGTTTAAATTTTTCAAATCTGCATTGGGATAATAACACCAATATCATACTGGTGTTGTGATTAAAATTCACAAAATATTTACCAGTGCCTGATACATATTGAGCTCAATATAGAATAACCATTGCTGAATACTATTTATCAGTCACTGGGCTTGGCTCCCCTCTCCCTCTCCTGCTCTCTCAGTAAAGATGCACTTTTAATTATCACAGTAATTATCATATTAAGGTTGCCAGATGAACCTTATATAGATGAAGAAATTGAATCTAAGAAAATGAAGGGTCCTTCCGAGTTGATATGAATAGTGAAGGTCACAACTAAGAAATGAACCTTTTTCATTCCATTTTCATTACAACTGCTTCATGCATGTCCTCTCAACATTTTGAGTTTATACCTCTGAAACAACCTATTTCCAAACAATATTCAATTCTTTTTTTAAAAAAGTACATATCCTAATAAAAATTAACTTCTCCAGGTAACTTTTAAACCTAAAATAAATTTATTTGGAACCATATATGTAACCACTTATTATTGGGTTCTGTTAATTGAGAAACAAGTTAAATATATTGAAGAGACTAATTCAGATCATGAAATCATCTAATGTTTATTTGCTATTAATACATCAGCAGTATTGCTGTTAATACATCATGGTTTGATAGTTTCATCATTCCTGCCTTATCTGGGTCTGGCTCTGATGTACTTTCTCTGTCTCTTAAAATTGTAGGGTTTTTTGCCTTTTAGTATGCCTTGTAATTTTTTGCTGAAAGGTGAACTTGATGTATTGTGTAAAGGGAACTGTGGTAAATAGAACTTTTGTGATGTAGTGGTAAGGTGTGGGGAAGGGGAGTGCCCCGGTCCGGGACGATCCCACATGCCGCGGAGATTAAGTGTGTAATCTTTTGATGAGCCTGTGACCCTGCTCTGTGAACTTCACTGGTGCTTCTCAGTATGTCCCTCCTCCCATTAGGTGGGAAAGGATGGCTAGAGGGGGCTCGAGTTGGGTATATCTCTCTTCCCAAGTGGAAGGCTAGATAGAGCTGGGTGTTTCCCTTCCCTCAGGTCACGTAGGTTCTGATAAAACTCCAGCAGGTTATTTTCTCCCACGGGCAGGTATCTTAAAAAACACAGAATGCTCTGGTGTATTTCAAAATGGTTATATTTCCTCTCCTCCTCCCAGAAGCATGAGGAGATTTTCCCTCTGTCTTCACTGTGAGAACAGGTAGAGTTCCTGGAGATAAAACTCACAACAGTGTAAGTCACTCCTCACCCCTGTGACTGGGATCTCCCTGGAGCTTTAAATTCTCAGAATTGTCCACACTGAGCCTCTGGCAATTTGTCAGTTACAGTGCAGGCTTTCTTACCCTGGAACTGGTTGTTGTGGAGGTTTCTGCTTGTGGGTTTCTGCTACAGTAAGTTATGGTTCTCTGTGTTTGCTTATTTATCTTTCCAGTTTTGGGGGTAGTGATTTGACTTGTGGCTTCACTTCTCTGACAGATGTAAGTGTTCATTTTTCAGTTTTTTCAGCTTTTCGCTTATCGTTAGAATGTAGTGGCAACTTCTAAGTTCCTTAAATGCCAGATCAGAAACTGGAAGTCAACATTTACTAATGTTTAATAAATCAATACTTTTAAAATAATTTCTACCATTAAAATGAGTAACAGTGATAATTTATATATATATATATATATATATATATATAATCTCACATGCAGAATGGGTTCCTCACTAACATCAGGAATTTAGAGTCACCCAATTTCAGTCTTTCACATTTCACTGTTTCCAGGATATTTACAGTTTTTAACAAAGAAATATACACTTAGCTCAAGGGATTAAAAAAGTAGTAGACAAACAGAAAAGATGCTAAGGTATCCAGTGTTCCCATTTGTAATCTCCCACCTGTTATTCTGAAGTGGAAGAATCTCAAGATCTGAGCCTTTCTATCTGGGATAAATAAGGTTAACAATGTTGATAATTCTGTTGGACCTATTCTTGGCTGCATATGGACCCCCCATTTTCAGTTGCTAGCTCATAGCAGTTCCAGTAACATCATTTAAATTCCCTAGAGATAACTTAGCATCCCTTATGGTTAGGAACATTAACCTCCCCCCCATAAGCTGTCCCTGCCACATTCTTCCTACCCGTCTCCATCAGAGTAAGGCTACTCTTTGGGGAATAAGAGTGGGAGATAGAGTAAGGCTACTCTTTGGGGAATAAGAGTGGGAGATATTTATCTTTGCAGTCTCACTTCAGGACGCTAGACTTGACATTACTAAAAACCAAGTATTTCTCTAAGACAGCTCATGAAAACTAATACAGAATGGTCTGCTCTTCATTGTGCCCTTGAAGACACAACATACTCTTTGAATCCAGCACATTAATATCATTATGACTCCCATTTTCAAGACTTGGGCAGGGACATGAAGGGGGAGAATGAATTTAGTAAGTTTGTTTAAAGGAAAAAACCCAGGGCATAAACATAATATTTCCTTCACTTCATCCCAACCAGAATTAAGTAGCAAGAAACAGACTGTAGGTAATTTTATCTATAAATTATTATCAATATCTTAGTATGATAACTTGAGTAGATGTTACTACTTTTTTAAAAACAATATAACAAATAAGTGACATAAATTACTTTACAGCTTTCTTAAGGTCATACAATAGGTGGTGAAGTTGGTACTCAAATCCAGATATTATGAATCTAAATTTTGTGTAATTCTACTATTCTACTGACTTCCTAACACCATTAGTATCTTCTCTTCAAAGTATAATGGTCAAAATGCACGTTAGTAGATGGCTGTAAATATAGGTGAAAAGGTAGGTTCATTTAAATATAACATTTACACAATATACTCTGGTCCATGTCATCACAGTACTCTATGCATACATCTCTTATTGTACTTCTTATGTTTAATTATATCTTTATGAGATAGTTTTTCTCACATACTGTCAGCTTCTCCATGCAGTAATTGCATCTTATTCTGGCTCTTTTCATAGAGGCTTGCACAGAGCAAATGTTCAATAAATATTTGTTAGACCACTTAAATTGTAATTGTCATGACCTATATGGCCACACATCCAAAGTCTAGTTAATGGAATCAAAAGACTTACAGAATAATCTTGACTTTCCTTTTGAGTCGAATAATACTGCCTTCTTTCTCATAAGATGAACAATGTTCATGAGTTGAGTTAGATATTTGTACATTTTCAGGTTAAGAAATTAAGACACATAGACTTTGATTTAAATGCATTTATGTACGGAGTTCAAACACTTTTTGGCACCTCAGTCTTTGTTCTGGACCAGAAAAACTTGGCATATTAAACTCACAAAAGTCATTAAACTATAAAAGCTAAGGAATTAAAATACCTCTCTACAGATTTTCAGAAATGACCAAAAACATATGGTAATATTCAATTTGACAAATATATTTGAACAGTTATTTTTTATTTTTTTTTGGTACGCGGGCCTCTCACTGTCGCGGCCTCTCCCATTGCGGAGCTCAGGCTCCGGACGCGCAGGCTCAGCGGCCATGGCTTACGGGCCCAGCCGCTCCGCGGCATGTGGGATCTTCCCAGACCGGGGCACAAACCTGTGTCCCCTGCATCGGCAGGCGGACTCTCAACCACTGCGCCACCAGGGAAGCCCCTGAACAGTTATTTTATATGTAAATAATTTATAATTTATAACTGTTAATTTATAATTTATAACTGTTAATAATTTAACAGTTATTTTATATGGTTGCTGAAAGAAGCCTTTGTCTTTATGGAGTCTATAAATTCATTGAGAAATGTGGACTCAGAAAATACACGCATTACAAAACAGTGTATAATATAATGCCCAAAGACACTAATCTATATAATAATAATAATAATAATCTAGTACCCAAAACTACAAATATAAATTCTATAGAAGATCAAAGACATAAGAGATTAGCATGGGATGGAGAAATCAGGGAGAAATTTTGGAGGTTAGAAGGAGAATTAATTTTGTAAGGATACATATTGACGGGGAAAGAAGACATATTTTAAGTAAAAATCCAGCAGCAGTAAGAGGTACAGACAAAACGTGGAAATAGAAATGAATGAGATATTTGCAAAAGAAGATAAGAACTTTGAACTTGTTAGGCTGGAAGATTATGTAGGAAGCTTAGCTGGATGTATATTTATAGAGAAACCATGAGGGCAGTTTGTAGAGATCCTCAGAATCTGGCTAAGGCTTTCAGTTTAAATCTTTGAGATATTTGTCTTTTTGCAGCCTGATTGCGAGCTTAGTTCATGGGCTTGCTCTGAGGGACAGAGAGGAAAGGAAAAGATGAGGCAGTGATCATTGTCGTCAGGCCTCCTAGTGGGAGGGAAGGTACCTGGATTGTCCCCAAAGGAAACTAGGCTTCACTGAGGAACAGGGAATTGATGGCAGATGCTAATAATTAATACCCATCCACTAAAATGACAATCTGCCTGTATACCTTTCAAGTGTTAGCTTTTAAAGATTGTATTTTTAATTGAGAATATGGATTAATTAATAAAAGACAGTAATTTGAACTATTTGCCTACAACCTGATGAAAGTGTTTGAGATAATGAGGGATATTTGTAATAACCCCAAATCATTTGTAGTTATTAAAGGTATGACATTGTCTACAATGAGGACAGCACCACAACTGGCCAATTAGAAGTAAGCTGCTGCCATCAGTCTGTGAAAGCACAGGCAGCTCTGAGATTGCTCCTTAAAATATGTTTGGGCCCAAACATTGTTTTTTCTTTCTTGATAATTGAATGACATGATCAAAAATCAGTTATAGAAATATTTAAGAAAAACAGCCAGAGTGTTTTCACCTTAAAACTGCATAACACTCTGGGCAAGGAACGCATAAAATATATATGTATAAAAAAGTAATAAGTGTCGCCAGAAACATCCTCCAAATTCTCTTTAAGGATTACCTTAGAAAATGACACTCATATAATTAGAAGAGATGGGCATAAAGGATCAATTATATTTAAGGTTAAAAAGAAGAAGCCAAATGTAAAATATTCTTCTATCAACTGATGTGCAAATAATGGGCTCTATTTAAGATATAAATAATATATTTTACAATACGTTAGTAGTTACAATTTGGTCTATGCCTTTTGTTGGAGGAGATCATTGAGAGGACTTGACCGCCGGTTGACCTGAGAGCTGGGCTCAGGCAGTGGGAAGCTCCTCACCTCCCTCCCCTGCTCTGCCCATCATTCCCACCCTCGAGAGAGCAATGTGTTGTTGAGACCATCTGGACAGTCTACATGACTGAACCCAGTCAAGGCCTCTACATGGATTTTAAAGATTCTGGCAGGCAGGTGTCGAGATCTGCATGTTTTGTAGCCACCCAAGACAAGCTGTGTATATAAATCCTCTTGCTCATTAAACCTGCCACCTGTCAGTCTGGAGTCATCTGCTTCTGTCTTCAGTCTCTCCTTGCCCTCTGTGTACAAGGGCCAATTTCAGATTTCACCAGGGAAACTCCCGAGGTTTCGAACATCTTCTTTGTAAGAGTTAGAAGAAGAAAATAGGGCTTTTGCAGCATTCTTGTTCATCAATTGCAGTATTTTTAAAGATATTTTCTATGAAGATAAACCTATTATTCAATCCCTTGATCGCCAAATGAGTAATGTGTCAGAGGGAATCTCTGTAATTAAATTTGTGGCTTCAAATCCCAGCTATGCACTTATTAGCAGAGAAGAGATGGGAATGTTACTTAACCACTTTGTGGTAAATAGAAAAATGTCTGATGTCCAATGTTAGATTTTAAGGTGTTTATTATTATTTGTTTTTATGTCTTGGTGTATGTAGGGGGAGAGTATAAATGAAATAAAGCAGGTGAAATTTTAGGTACAATGGCTCACAAATAAAAAATGTTAAAATTGTAGCTCTCATTACCATTGAAAGATATTTTCAACAGCCTATGAATTTATCAATGTGCCTGGTATAAAGTAGAAAAAAAAATTGTGGATAAATAGTTATATGGGGCTAAATATATGACAATCACAGTGGAGAAACTGCTAGTGTGTCCAACCTCTTACCTGGCAGTGTTAGAGTCACTGCAAGTTACTTCATCATTCCCTGAGATATCTCTTCTCCAAAGGTCTGCCTCTTGATTTTCTCAAGGTATACATGAGATGACAAAATAATAAATTTCATAAAAGAAATTGTATGAATATATATCTCTTCTAAGCAGATTTGTAAAGAAATGGAGCAGGAATTTAAAAACTTGGCTTACTTCACAACACACGAATATATGCTTACTTTGTTGGAAAAGGTACTGGTCATAGCTTTCAAATTCAGAGTTAGCATTGTCAGTTTTCTTAAATGAAGAAAAAATTCTTCAAAACAAATGGTAAACAACTGGTTATGTGAATTAACTCATTGTTTATCTTAATGACATGAGCAATTAATTTAGTAAATTTTCTTTCATTTTTGATCATCCTCTATCAACAGCTACAAGGCACAATGTGAAATTTTTGTACTTGACAAAATTATGATAATGAAATAAAGTTGGATAGTTGGATATACTGCTATGGTCTTCAAGCCTATGAGTTACCTAAAACTCTTTATGTGTGATGATAATTAAAGCACCCATGATAGAGTAAAAATCATCAATCCACCTTCATCACTAAAAATGTCCCTAAGAGAGAAAATCAAACTGATCAGTGGATCAGAGACATTTTTAGCTTATTATACTATATAAGCAATATTGTGTCAAACCACTGTATTAGCATCATTCTGGACATCTCTCCTTGGTAGGTGCTCTGACAAACTTGAAAAATTATAATGTTTCACTTAATGCCGTATTTATAAGGCTCTGGTTTCACAAAATATTGTAAAATTAAAGCAAAGATAAGAAATTCCTGGATAATGGACTTGGTAGGCCATATCAGCATTCTTCAGTTAAGTCTTTTTCTTTCTCCAGAATGAATGCACTGGAAGCTACAGCATCACATCTAATGATGAAGAAGAAAAGTAGAATATGTTTACTTTTTGCAAGTAAGTAAAAGATTTAAATTAATATAAACACTTGTAACCCAGTTGTTTCCTGGGCTCACTACTTTTATGGCCATACATGCTTATCAGGGCCTGATAATGAAACAACCTGTTGTACAGAAGACTAAAGAGGGAATGATCTTTGTAACTTCAGTAATGAGAAAAGTTTTCAAACAGCAACAGGTACTTAAGGTAAACTTTATCACATCAAAAGATTTAAAGGAAAGTGCATTTAATATAGAAAAGAATGTGTGTTGCTGTGGGGCCATAAACTCTCCACTCTAGTTGGGGGTGGGGGAGGGTCTGTTGAGGATACATGGGAAATAGAGACAGAAAGGTGTGTGATGATGGACAGGAAAGAGTCACATGATGCCCTATTGGGTAATATGGACCAGAGACTAGGACAATTTGTCAAGGCTGATGATTAACGTAAGTCTGAACAGGTAAATATATCCTCCCTCGAGCTTTCTGGTATGCAGTTCATTTTATTTCCTTCTGAGTGTGACTATAATATTATTTTTAACCTATAAATATAATACTACTGGAATATGTCTTGGGTGTGGAATCCAGTGAAGATATAAAATGATTATTTCTCTCCTCAAATAATTTTCATTGCATCTTTCATCATAAATAAATTATTATACATTATTAAATATTTCTTTAGAAGAAAACAGAGCAAAGAAAATATAGGCAATAAGCAAACTTTTTTTTTTTTTTTTTTTTTGCCAGAAGAAATCTGTCCCAGAACATTAGGGAAAAACAACAACAACAACAACAAAAACGAAAAGGAAAAGTTTCTAGGTCTAGAAACTAAAAGCCTTAACTTGTTTCTAGGACAAATGAATAAAAGGAGTATCTATCTTGAAACACATCTGAAATTTTTAAATGTCAAAAGTAAGGAAATAACTCTGAATGCATCCAAGCAAGAAAAATAAATTACCCACCAAGAACTAAAATCAGGTTAGAAAAGACTTCAGTAAAACAAATTTCATAAGACAGAGAAACAATATCTATAGAGTTTTAAGGGGGAAAATATTTTAACCCAATAATTCTCTAGCTACAAAGTTATCTTTTCTGAAAAATTAGAAGTTTCTATTAGGCCAGTTGTGGAAGAAAAGGACTGGTAGTGAATGTGGAAATCTATTAAACTTGAAAAGATCATGTGTCAAAAGCATATACTACACATAAGAAACTGCTGATATTGATAAACTCAAATGTGAAAATTTATTTGCTCATTCAATAGAAATTTAATGAATGCTTACTATATGTACTATATGCTAGATTATTTTATTATTATATATATCTTGGTGTTGCATGGTTGAGCCAGGGATGTTTGATTTATGAATACATAATTAGTAAATTATTATATATTTATTCTATGACATTAATTTTCTTGCCTCCATTATAACAAAATCAATCATATTTTTATTATCAAGATTGTCACATAATCTGTGTTCTATTGATAATAATGTCAAATTAATCTTCCTTGACTTTGTAATTCTTTGATAATTTTTAAAACTTAATTTAAATTTAGAGAAACTTTGAGACTTCCCTGGCAGTCTAGTGGTTAAGACTCCACACTTCCGCTGCAAGGAGCGCGGGTTCGATCCCTGGCTGGGGAACTAAGATCCCACATGCTGTGCGGCATGGCCAAAAAAAAAAAATTTAGAGAAACTTTGGACCACTAGAGATGAATAAATTGTCAAATAAAACTTGGAAATGAACCAGGACTTTTACATACTGTTTTTAAACATTAAAATGAGGTTGCATAAATTATTTTTATCAAAGCATATGTTGCAAAATGTTAATCTTATCACATAAACTACTACCATTTATATAACAATTTTTACTGCCTGGTAAAGCAACACCGAGATCTAAAAACCAATGTAAAGTATAGGTATCATGTTTCATGCATATTGCCTCTGGAACAACACATATTCTATTTTAAGAGAAATATGAATTGTTTAATATTATAAAATATTCCTCAGGCACCATGTGCACCTATTGAAAGTATCACATTAATTTTTGAGTACTCCTAGAATTGTAAATTAGAAGAGAAAGAAAAATAGTCAACACTACTGTAAAATGATACTTCATTTTATGCAAAATGTATTGCATTCATGTAATCTGAGAGGAAGAATTTTGAGTTAATTAACCTGATTATGAGTTAATTAATCAATCTCTACCCAAAGATTTTCATCACTCAAATTTTCCCCGCATTCCAAAGCAATGTCTATTACTGATGAAGGAAGAAACCCAATCCACACATTGTCACAGTCCTGGGATGCAGTTGCCTTTTTCTCAAAGACATAGAGCAAGAGATATGGAGAAGCATTTTTCTGGGTCCTAAACTATACCGGTCATGACAGTGTAAATTGAGTGCTAGTCTCTACCACTAGAATAAAAGCTCTGTTCAGTAAGACTTATTTTGTTCACTGCTGTCAGCATCATCCATTGATCCAGACAAGAGAGGCCTCTGCTTTGTGCTCTGTACATCAATGTATGTCTATTGCTTAAAAAAGTCTGACGTAGTTGTTACTCTACTCTTTGAATATTTATTAAGTGAATAAACAAATAGAGAACCAAAGGTAAAAAAAAAAACAACCTTGATTCTCTCTAAGAAATACAAGCAGTTACAATAGAATGTCACAGGAGGTAGATGCACCAAGGGGGAGTCCTTTAATTTATCACAATTAATTGTGATATAAATAATTCTTTAATCATTGAAGACACATCCCTTTTCCTCCCTTGAAATGCATAATTGTTGGTTACAATGGGCCCTAAGAAGAATGTGGCTGGATCAATGACCACCAGTCATAAAGGAAAGCAAGAGAAAGTACGTTCCATTGAAAGTGAGACTCTAGATTGGGAAAAGCCAGCAGATAGATTTGTAATGTAATCTGTATGATTTACAATTCACCATAATCTGAGCTCTGTTCGCAATTTTACAATCATTCATCTGTAAGTCTGTTGCTTCCTCTATACCTCTCAAAAATCTTTTCTCTTGGAATTTAAAGAATCTAAGTCTCACCACAAAGCCATATTCTGCACATCTTCCCTTAACTCCCCCTGAGACAAAAGAGAGTGCTCCTTCTGCAGTTGTTTTATAGCCAATACAACACATAGCAACATGAATGACACTTGATCTATGTATTACTTTATCTCCCAATGTTAGTCTGAAATGTTGTTTTCATATTTCTACCATTGCAATCCTTTTTCAGTGTATAAATATTTGTAAAACATTTATCACATTGGATTAGAAGACAATGGTCGTGTAATTCCAATATTCTCCAGAGGTTTCTGGTTGAAAGTAAGTTGGAACAAGTGTCAGGATTCCAATAACATGACTATCCAAGAGCTATGTAATTGTTGTAATGTAGGGAAATGAAAATCTCTAGAGAGAATGTATATTTTGGTTGTAATAATGAACCATAAAATCTAGGGGGAAAGGGTCATTGAGGATTTTAATACCCTCTTTCTATAGATATGGAAACTGAGGTCATAAAGGTAGGGAATAGGCTAAGACTCCAGGGATCCTGACCCTGTAATCAGTGGTTTTCTCGTTCTACTTGGTCAAGTTATGTGTGTAAATTACTGACAAGGCCCCCAGTTTTAAATTAGCTATTTAATAGTTTGGTCTACTTTGAATTTATTTCATATTATGATTATATTCTCTAACTTTAATTGATTAAAGTCATTGTCTTCAGATGCCTTATTTAGATTTTGCAACCACAGAACTTTGTCACTTCTGTATGATCATGACATTCTAAATTTGCTGGGAGAGTTATGGCATTGGACAATAGGATATCTTAAAAATCCATCAAAATTCAGCAGCTTTTATTTTTATTCATGTTTTTAAACTGTTCTATTATGTCTAGTTATGAGGAGATTAAAAAACAAAAGGCATATTGCAAAATAGTTTTAAAGAGTCAAAATAACCTACTGTTAATTATGTTAAAAATACCAAGCATTTGTTAGCATCTCATTAACATCTTATGGAAAGGAGAACAAGCTCTATTTACTTTAATACAAAAGACTTAAAAATCAGGTATGTGTTTTTGGCACCTTTAGAATAACAAATATTGGTATTAATTAAAATCTTGCTATGACATTCTCTAAATATTAGCAATTCTTAAGTGAAGTAATGCTCTCTGCTAATAAACTCTTCTGCTTATATCTTAGAAAAGATCGATTTCACAATAGGGCCTTAAATTAATATACATCAGAATACTAGATCTGTTGGACAGCCATGATATGGGGTCAATTTATTTAATGTCACATATAAATTTCTCTTAATACTCATTCATTTTTTAGACTTGTTTCAGTCTCTATTCAAAGGTAGAACTTACAGAGCTGGAGGTAATGTGTAGGAAAAAATAAATGTGTTAAAAACAATTTGTCTATGGAAATTTTCAGTAAGTAGTGGTATTCAAAGTGATGAAACAAAGGAAGGGAAATAAGAAAATTTGCTCTTTCTATCTGAGCATGACAATGGCCCAACATAATTGAAACTAAAAAGAGGGCATGGCCACTAAACAAATATTTGTTTCTCTAGCAAAAAGATCACAATTTTCTACCTTATTCAAAAATATAGAACTTATGGCATTTTTTCTCTCTTTTGAAAGAGTGACTTACAAATATTTCCTCATTTTTTAGTCATAGAGAAATCCTGAATTTATAACCTAAGCTGCAGTTGATAAAGTAGAACAGAAATGTCACACAACATATTACATACTTAAAATTTAATATTTTAATTTAATCATTCATTCATTCATTCACTCATTCTCCACAGAGTTATGTAAAGTATTTAAGACTGCTGATTTTTCTCTGTTTTTTGTTATCTTTACTCATGATCTGATACCTGTGATACTTTCTCTTCAAACTCAAAAAAGATTTTAACCTAAAAGAAATTTTAGTAATCACTTAACAACTTTGTCAGTTCATATTCTGCTGACATATTTAGGTGAATATACAGAAAGTAAAAACCAGAATTTAATTAAGATAATTTTTGCTTATTTATTTACTCAGTGTTAATATTAACACAACTGTTATCCCTTTTTATGAGCTGTTTTCTCCTCTAAAAACCCATGAGCCAAAATATGTACTGTGTCCCAAGGAAAGTTTATCAATCAAGTGGCATTATAACATTTAAATACTATAAAAAGTTAACTTTTTGTGGTCATCCAAGCATAATTGTTTTATCTTCAGTCTTCTAGTATTCTAGAGCTATCCTTCCTTTTATTATTTGGATAAAATAACTTGTGAAGTCTCCCATTTAAAATTGTGGGAAGTCCACCATCCTTCCCAATATTTCCATGGATACTAGGGAGAATTTGCTCTTACAGTTTACCTATTATATGTTGCTTCTTCATCCTTATTTATTTCAGACTGCCATGTAATTGGAACCAGGTTGTTCCAGATATCTTGGTTCTCTTTCATCTTTTTTTTTAATAGCTCTTTTGTGATGTGACTCATATACCATACAATTCTCCCATCTCTTAGTTCTCTTTTGATAACAAAAACATGAGAACAATCTTCTCTTTCCCTGGGGCAGCAATTTCTTGAGGTATAATAGACAGTGATAGAAATTACTGAATAATTTAAAGTACAGTGTAAGATGCCAGTTTTCTTAAATATCTGTGGGTATTCCTGCTCTAGAAGAATCCAGTTCGGGCCTCGTTTTTTCTGGAAGTTCTAGCTTCCAATCCTGTTAATAATATATGTGCCTTCAGAGAGTCTTAGTTCAAAGAGTCTGTGAGTCTGTTTTGTTGTTTTTGTTATATTCACTAGTTTGTTGTATTTTTTAGATTCCACATATAAGTGATATCATACAGTGTTTGTCTTTCTGTTTGACTTATTTCAGTTAGCATAATACCTTTCTACGTCTAGGTCTATCCACATTGCTGCAAATGGCAAAAGTTCATTCTTTTTTTAAGGCTCAGTAGTATTCCTGTGTGTGTGTGTGTGTGTGTGTGTGTGTGTGTGTATACAAATCTTCTTTATCCATTCATCTGTTGCTGAACACTTAGGTTGCTTTCATATCTTGGTAATTGTAAATAATGCCTCTATGAATATTGGGTGCATGTATCTTTTCAAATTACTGTTTTCATTTTTTTTTTCAAATATATACCCAGGAGTGAAATTGCTGGCTCATATGATAAGTCTATTTTTAGTTTGTTGAGAAACCTCTGTACTGTTCTCCACGGTGGCTATACCAATTTACATTCCCAACAACAGTGTAGGGGGGTTCCCTTTTCTCCATATCCTTGCCAACATTTGTTAGTGTGTTCTTTTTGATGATAGTGATTCTGACAGGTGTGAAGTGATAACTCATTGTGGTTTTGATTTGCATTTCCCTGATGATTAGCTATGTTGAGCATCTTTCCATGTGCCTGTTGGCCATCTGCATGTCCTCTTTGGAAAAATGTCTATTCAGTTCTTCTGCCCATTTTTTAAACCAGGTTGTTTGTTTTCTGATGTTGAGTTGTATGAGCTGTCTATATATTTTGGATATTAACCCCTTCTTGATCATATAATTTGTGAATATTTTCTGCCATTCAGTAGGTTGTCTTTTCATTTTGTCAATGGTTTCCTTTGTTGTGCAAAATCTTTTAAGTTTAATTAGGTCCTGTTTGTTTATTTTTACTTTTATTTCCTTTGCTTCCAAAAAAAAATATTGCTACGATTTATGTCAGAGAGTTCTCTGCCTATGTTTTCTCATAGGAATTTTATTGTTTTTTGTCTTACATTTAGGTCTTTAATCAATTTAATCCTATTTTTTAAATGTATGACTCAGCAATTAATTAATTCTCATTGCTATGTATTTCATTGTGTAATTATTACTTGGTATTTTGAGCTACATTTATTCACTTATCTTAATTTTTGAAAGAATATATATAGAAAGCTATACATGTAAATATAAACTTACATGTATGAATTTCCAAAAAGAATGAAAAATTATGAAAAGTAAATTTCCTTACCACTCTTGATACCATGGTAGTGTATGGTTTATTTTAACTCTCTAAATCTAATTTCTCTGAGTTGTCTCCCTATATATGTGTTGACTAATAAATGAAAATGACAGGAATTAAGAATATTTTTTATATGACTTATTAACCTGTTACTCCTATATCTGTAACTAAGAATTGGTATTTATGGTTCTTTTTTTTTAAACATCTTTATTGGAGTATAATTGCTTTACAATGGTGTGTTATTTTCTGCTTTATAACAAAGTGAATCAGCTATACGTATACATATATCCCCATATCTTCCTCCCTCTTGTGTCTCCCTCCCACTATCCCTATCCCACCCCTCTAGGTGAACACAAAGCACTGAGCTGATCTCCCTGCTATGTGGCTGCTTCCCACTAGCTATCTGTTTTACATTTGGTTGTATGTATAACTCCATGCCACTCTCTCACTTCGTCCCAGCTTACCCTTCCCCCTCCCCGTGTCCTCAAGTCGGTATTTATGGTTCTTGATGTGTATGTTTAACTCATTATATTTTACCCAATGTACTAACACATTGCAGTTAACCACAGTACATTTTAAGGATTTCATTTTAATCTGTTGGCTTTTTACATACATCTCTTTGCATTATTTACTATAGTGCCTACTCTAGAGGTTAGAGTATGCATCTTAAACTTTTCACAATCTACTCAGAGTTAATTTTGGACCACTGCATAGAAATGTGAGCATTTTGTATCTATTTACGTCTATTTACCGTTTCTCTTGTACTTTATCATAAGTATTTTCTTTTTATATTTTAATTGAACCACACAATAAGCTTGGTTTTCTCTGTATTTTTCCTGTTTGCAATTTGGTGTGTTACTTGAAAAGGTAAATTTATTTTTTTCACCAAATTTGAGAAACTTTTGAGCATGAATTTTTCTAGTATTTGTTCTTTTTTTTTGGTCCAATCCATCTTTGACTCCATTGTACTTATATTAGACCTTTTGATATTGTGTTTCAAGTTTCTGAAATACTGTTTATGTTCTAATGTTTTTCTCTGTTATTCAAATTGGACAGTTTCTATTGATTTTTTAAATTTCATTGATTTTTTTCTGTCATTTCCATTCTGCTTTCAAGTCCATCTGATGAATCTCTTATTTTTCTGCTCAAATTTACTGTTTTTGCATTCATTTCAAGCTTATTTTCCTTTCCTTAGTTATAAAAGCTCTTTTAAAGTCCTTGTCTGATAAGGACTTTATCCAACATGTGGGTCACCTTGGTGTCTCCTTCTGTTGATTATATGTGATATTTAGAATAAGTCACATTTTCCTTCTTCATATTTGAAGAAACTTTTGATTATGAAGGTAAAATTGTGAGAACTTTGTATTACACTCTATTTTTCTGAAGCTTGCTTATATTTTTGTTTTAGTAGGTAATTAATTTGAATAAATACAAATTGCAAAACTAGTCTTTAGAGAATCTGCTCCAAACTTGGTTTAGGTCTTTTATCTTTAGCAGAATCCTTTTGATTATGTTCTGAGTATGTCTAGTTCAGGATTCAACTAGAGAGTTGGCTGACTTTATGCTGAAGCTCCTATTCTGGCTGTTTTATACCTAGGATTGACCCTCACTTTCTGGTAACTGTGGCTACCCTGTTCTTTGTCCTATGGTTTCTCAGGCCAGAAAGACAGCAGAATTTCTTTGGAATTTCAGTCACCTTGACAACCATAACTTGTCCTCAGGCCAAAGCTTACAAAACATGGTACTTACCAGATGTCAGTTCCTTCTTCCAAGTATCAACTGCCCTTCAAGATATTCTTTCATTCATTTTTGGTGAAATTATCTACTTTAAAGGCCTTTGTTATTAGACAATTTGGTAGTATAAAATAAAATGTATACTATATATATTGTAGCATTCCAAGTTCTAATTAAACTTAGGAATTAGTATTTATAAAGATAAAAGATTTCATCATTGTAGCATTTTAATATTAATTGGAAACAAACCAAATTCAGTATAGGATTGGTAAACTATTATCATCCACACTTAAAATTGAAAACTATGCAGCCATTAAAGTTTAGATAACAGACCTATATTTATTGATATTTTAAAAATCCCTGATATATTGCTGAGCAAAAAACAAAAATTAATAAATACTAGGTATCATGTAATTCAAATTATGTAAAAGAGCATATATAATTACACATATATTGATGCTCTGAGAGATGAAGAATTTTAAGTGTTAACAGTGGATATATTTGGTTGGTGAAATATCGTGTTATTTTTTATCTCCTTTCAAACTTCTCTAAACTATATTTGTTATATCCTTTCACAAAAACTATACAGCTCATAAAAACTTTTCTCTTCTTACCTCTACCTTTTAAATGCAATTCCCAATTCTAAGAGTACCCTGTTTCTATGTCAACCTATTTGAAGGCCATCTCAAGTAACACTTCCTCTAGGAAGCTTGCCTTATTTAGGACCACTATAAAAAATTATTCTTATGCCTTTCTTCTTAGCTTTGACCATCTCTTCTTCTAAGTCTTTTGAGTACCTAGGCTAAATACTACTTACCTTTTCTTTCCTTATAGATCTAAGTACCATTTATATGATAGACAAATTCCTAATGAAGTAGATTAAAAGTATCATCATGGGGCTTCCCTGGTGGCGCAGTGGTTGAGAGTCCGCCTGCCGATGCAGGGGACACGGGTTCGTGCCCCGGTCTGGGAAGATCCCACATGCCGCGGAGCGGCTGGGCCCGTGAGCCATGGCCGCTGAGCCTGCGTGTCCGGAGCCTGTGCTCCACAACGGGAGAGGCCGCAACAGTGAGAGGCCCACGTACCGCAAAAAAAAAACAAAAAAATTATTATGCCAACTACATTTTATTGTTTTCATTTTGATAATTTAGTGAGAAGATATTTGAGTCCTTTTAAATCACATTTTCTGTGTGGATATTTTGAACTCTCTCTGCTATTTCCAAATTTCTTATAATTACTGAAAGTATCTTGACTAGGAAGTGATATTAAGAACGGGGTTTAGGGCTTCCCTGGTGGCGCAGTGGCTGAGAATCCGCCTGCCGATGCAGGGGACACGGGTTCGTGCCCCGGTCCGGGAAGATCCCACATGCCGCGGAGCGGCTGGGCCCGTGAGCCATGGCCGCTGAGCCTGCGTGTCCGGAGCCTGTGCTCCACAACGGGAGAGGCCGCAACAGTGAGAGGCCCACGTACCGCAAAAAAAAAACAAAAAAATTATTATGCCAACTACATTTTATTGTTTTCATTTTGATAATTTAGTGAGAAGATATTTGAGTCCTTTTAAATCACATTTTCTGTGTGGATATTTTGAACTCTCTCTGCTATTTCCAAATTTCTTATAATTACTGAAAGTATCTTGACTAGGAAGTGATATTAAGAACGGGGTTTAGGGCTTCCCTGGTGGCGCAGTGGCTGAGAATCCGCCTGCCGATGCAGGGGACACGGGTTCGTGCCCCGGTCCGGGAAGATCCCACATGCCGCGGAGCGGCTGGGCCCGTGAGCCATGGCCGCTGAGCCTGTGCGTCCGGAGCCTGTGCTCCGCAACAGCAGAGGCCACAACAGTGAGAGGCCCGCGTACTGCAAAAAAAAAAAAAAAAAGTATCATCATGATTTTACTTTGATAAAATAAGCACAGAGAAGAATGCTTTTCTCAATGTCAAAAATCCAATTGAAAGACCACTAGCAATGGTCTTATATCACAATAAGCCACAAATAAAGGACAACAAAAATAAACTTTATAAGATTCAAAACACACGAGACTCTTAATTTGTAAAACATAGATAAAGGTTGTGTGTGTGTATGTGTGTATATATATATATCAGGTTAATTTAATAAAGATACTGGTGAAATTAATTAAGAGGTATATAGTTTAATCATTAGTACAGTTAAAATGGTTTGGGAAACTCCACATATAATAGTTGCAGTTAGTAACTTAGGAGATATGGGGAGGAATGAAGCTTATCTTTATTATTATATCAAATATAATCATTTCCCTACCCACATTGTGTCATTTAAACATATTAAAACACAGATTGAAACCATCCTAGAGATGATTTTATGATTTTTTAAAAGGAAATAAGACATTTAGTTGCCAGAGAATAACTATTTCCAGTTGAAGATGGTTCATTTGTTTTGTCAGTTTGAGGTTGCACTTGATAGTCATAGAATCTAATTTTAGTGCCCTGTAATTCTTTACCAGTTGGGGTTCCTGGTTGCAAAAACAGAAACTAAAGCTGATTAGATTCAATATAAAAATATTTATAACTGGGCTCACAGATTTAATAAAAATAGCCATTTAACAGAGCCAAGAAAATGGCCTTGGAAGAAAATGACCCCAGATAGCCAAGAACATAGACTTATTACCCCAGGAGAGTGTCAGTGATAGTTAGACTGTTTCTCTGGTTTCACTACCATCGGACACTTTTATTCTTGTGGCTAGACTCCCAGTTCCACTACCTACCATCACTGCTAGACCAAATATACTAGATTTCTCCACTGGAATAAACCTTAAACTTTCCTTGTTTTTATGACTTCTGTTTAGAACTGAAGTTTGGGGTGGAGCATTCAGCTGACAAAACCTATGTAATATGTTTATCTTGTTCATGCCAGGGGTTGTGGAGAACAATTTTCTAATCAAGACTCAAAGGAATGCAGATTCATTTTTCAATCAAGAGGAATTTAATCTTTGGTAGAAAAAAATATGTCACAATAATTTTTCATTTTCAAGGTGACATTGTGCTTAAATATTTCAATACACAAATATCTTCATTTTACAATATGCAAACTTATTTTAAGGCCCCCTAAAATAAATTTATTTTGAAAATTTAAAGGTAAGATTTTTTTTCTGTTTAAATTTATATGTAAGCCATTTCTGATAAAATGTTACATGAATGACTAAGATTGCAAAATTTTAAAACATGTAAAAATAACACATTAAAATATTTGCAACAAGTATTAAGTGGTTGTGTTTGAGCCATCAAACTAGGCATTATATATTCTTCTGCACATTTTAATTTTCCAAGTTATATACATATGCCATATACCTACATTGTTTTAATAAAATATAAAATAAATTTTATTTCATTTAAAAAGTATTGAGGGGGCTTCCCTGGTGGCGCAGTGGTTGAGAGTCCGCCTGCCGATGCAGGAGACACGGGTTCGTGCCCCGGTCTGGGAAGATCCCACATGCCGCGGAGCGGCTGGGCCCGTGAGCCATGGCCGCTGAGCCTGTGCGTCCGGAGCCTGTGCTCCGCAACGGGAAAAGCCACAACAGTGAGAGGCCCGCGTACGGCAAAAAAAACAAAAAAAAATATTGAGGAAAAAAATGAGATAAATCTGATAAAAATACTTCTTCAACATTTCTAAGCAAAATAACTTAATAAGATATTAGGAAAAAAAGGTATTTTAAAAAATCACTTCTAAATTAACAGAGCATGTAACTAAATGAGATAAAATAGAAGGAGGCGGGAGGACTGTGCTTTAAAGGAAGCATGGGATTATGCTATTCTATGAGAAGTAAAATTGTTTTGTAATACCAAATGTATGGATTGGGTTGTTTGTTTTTGTGGCATTGAGCTGCATGAGCTGCTTGTATATTTTGGAGAGCAATCCTTTGTGAGTTGATTCATTTGTAAATATTTTCTCCCATTCTGAGGGTTGTCTTTTCATCTTGTTTATGGTTTCCTTTGCTATGCAAAAGCTTTTAAGTTTCATTAGATCCCGTTTATTTATTTTTATTTTCATTACTCTAGGAGGGGGATCAAAAAAGGTCTTGCTGTGATTTATGTCAAAGAGTATTCTGCCTATGTTTTCCTCTAGGAGTTTTATAGTGTCCACCCTTACATTTTGGTCTTAAATCCATTTTGAGTTTATTTTTGTGTATGGTGTTAGGGAGTGTTCTAATTTCATTCTTTTACATGTAGCTGTCCAGTTTTCTCAGCACCACTTACTGAAGAGACTGTCTTTTCTCCATTGTATATTCTTGCCTCCTTTGTCATAGATTAGTTGACCATAGGTGTGTGGGTTTATCTCTGGGCTTTCCATCCTGTTCCATTGATCTATATTTCTGTTTTTGTGCCAGTAACATACTGTCTTGATTACTGTAGCTTTGTAGTATAGTCTGAAGTCAGGGAGCCTCATTCCTCCAGCTCCATTTTTCTTTCTCAAGATTGCTTTGGCTCTTCAGGGTCTTCTGTATTTCCATACAAATTGTAAACTGTTTTGTTCTAATTCTGTGAAAAATACCATTGATAATTTGATGGGGATTGCATTGAATCTGTAGATTGCTTTGAGTAGTATAGTCATTTTCACAATATTGATTCTTCCAATCCAAGAACATGGTATGTCTTTCCATCTGTTTGTGTCATCTTGATTTCCTTTTTCAGTATCAGAGTTTTCTGAGTACAGCTCTTTTACCTCTTTAGGTAGGTTTATTCCTAGGTATTTTATTCTTTTGGTTGCAATGGTAAATGAGATTATTTCCTTAACTTCTTTTTCTGATCTTTCATTGTTAGTGTATAGGAATGCAAGAGATTTCTGTCTATTAATTTTGTATCCTGCAACTTTACCAAATTCATTGATGAGCTCTAGTAATTTTCTGGTGGCATCTTTAGGACTTTCTACATATAGTATCATGTCATCTGCAAACAGTGATAGTTTTACTTCTTTTCCAATTTATATTCCTTTTATTTCTTTTCCTTCTCTAATCGCCATGACTAGGACTTCCAAAACTATGTCGAACAATAGTGGTGAGAGTGGACATCCTTGTCTTCTTCCTTATCTTAGAGGAAATGCTTTCAGTTTTTCATCATTGAGAATAATGTTTGCTGTGGGTTTGTCATATGTGGCCTTTATTATGTAGAGGTAGGTTCCCTCTATGCCCACTTTTTGGAGAGCTTTTTATAATAAATCAGTGTTGAATTTTGTCAAAAGCTTTTTCTGAATCTATTGAGATGATCATATGGTTTTTATTCTTCAATTTTTTAATGTGGTTTATCACATTGATTGATTTGCATATATTGAAGAATGCCTGCATCCCTGGGATAAATCCCACGTGATCATGGTGTACAATCCTTTTAATGTGCTGTTAGATTCTGTTTGCCAGCATTTTGTTGAGGATTTTTGTGTGTATGTTCATCAGTGATATTGATCTGTAATATTCTTTCTCTGTGGTATCTTTGTCTGGTTTCAGTATCAGGGTGATGGTGGCCTTATAGAATGAGCTTGGGAGTGTTCCTCCCTCTGAAATTTTTTGGGAAGGCTTGAGAAGGATGGGTGTTAGCTCTTCTCTAAATATTTGATAGATTTCGCCTCTGAAGCCCTCTGGTCCTGGACTTTTGTTTGTTGGACAATTTTTAATCACAGTTTCAATTTCGTTACTTCTGATTGGTCTGTTCATATTTTCTGTTTATTCCAGGTTCAGTCTTGGAAGGTTGTACCTTCCTAAGAATTTGTTCATTTCTTCCAGTTTGTCCATTTTATTGGCATACAATTGCTTAGTCTCTTATGATCCTTTGTATTTCTGCAGTGTCAGTTGTAACTTCTCCTTTTTGACTTCTACTTTTATTGAATTGAATTCTCTCTCTTTTTTTCTTGGTGAGTCTGGCTAAAGATTTATTGATTTTGTTTATCTTCTCAAAGAAGCAGCTTTGAGTTTCTTTGATCTTAACAATTGTTTTTTGCATTTCTATTTCATTTATTTCAGCTCTGATTTTTATGATTTCTGTCCTTATGCTAGCTTTGAGTTTTGTTTGTTCTTCTTTCTCTAGTTGCTTTTCGTGCAAGGTGTTTATTTGAGATTTTTCTTGTTTCCTGAAATAGGATTGTATTGCTATAAACTTACCTGTTAGAACTTTGTTTGCTGCATCCTATAGGTTTTGGGTCATCTTGTTTTCATTGTCATTTGTTTCTAGTTAGTTTTTGATTTCCTCTTTGATTTCTTCAGTGATCTCATGTTTATTTAGTAGCATATTGTTTAGTCTCCATGTGTTTGTTTTTTACATTTTTTTTTCAATTCAATTTTTTTTTCAATTACTAAATCAATTAGTAATTGATTTCTAATCTCAGAGCATTGTTGTCAGAAATGATGCCCGATATGATTTCAATTCTCTTTAATTTACCAAGGCTTGATTTGTGACCTAAAATGTGATCTATCCTGGAGAATGTTCCATGTTAACTTGAGAAGAAATTTTATTCTGCTCCTTTTGGATGTAATGTCCTATAAATATCGATTAAGTCTATCTGGTCTGATGTGTCATTTAAAGCTTGTGTTTCTTTATTAAGTTTCTGTCTGGATGATCTGTCCTTTGGTGTAAGTTGGGTGTTAAAGTCTCCCACTATTATTGTGTTACTGTTGATTTCCCCATTTATGGCTGTTAGCATTTGCCTTATGTATTGAGTTGCTTCTATTTTAGGTGTATAAATATTTACAATTCTTACATCTTCTTGGATTGATTCCTTAAGCACTATGTAGTGTCCTTCCTTGTCTCTTGTAACATTCTTTTTTTTAAAGTCTATTTTGTCTGACATGAGTATTGCTACTCCAGCTTTCTTTTGATATCCATTTGCATGGAATATCTTTTTCCACCCCGCACTTTCAGTCTGTATGTGTCCCTAGGTCTGAAGTGGGTCTCTTGTAGACAGCATATATACAGGTCTTGTTTTTGTATTCATTCAGCCAGTCTGTGTCTTTTGGTTGGAGCATTTAATCCACTTACATTTAAGCTAATTATCGAATGTTCCTATTGCCATTCTCTTAATTGTTTGGGGTTTGTTTTTGTAAGTCTTTTTCTTCTGTTGTGTTTCCCACGCTGCTCCCTTTTGGCCTGCAGTGTTTCTGCTGAAAACTCAGCTGATAACCTCATGGGAATTCCCTTGTATGTTATTTGTTGGTCTTCCCTTGCTGCTTTTATTTTTTTTTGAATTTAATTTTTGTTAGCTTGATAATATGAGTCTTGGCATGTTTCTCCTTGGGTTTACCCTGTATGGGACTCTCTGTGCTTCCTGGACTTTGGTGGCTATTTCTTTTTCCCTGTTTGGGTAGTTTTCAAGTATAATCTTTTCAAATATTTTCTCGGGTTCTTTCTCTCTCTCTTCTCCTTCTGGGACCTCTATAATGCGAATGTTGTTGCATTTAATGTTGTCCCCAAAGGCTCTTAGGTTGTCTTCATTTCTTTTCATTCTTTTTTCTTCATTCTGTTCTGTGGCAGACAGTTCCACCATTCTGTCTTCCAGGTCACTTATCCATTCTTCTGCCTCAGTTATTCTCCTGTTGATTCCCTCTAGTGTATTTTTCACTTCAGTTATAGTGTTGTTTATAACTGTTTGTTTGTTGTTTAGTTCTTCTAAGTCCTTATTAAGCATTTCTTGTATTTTCTCAATCCAAGCCTCCATTCTGTTTTCAAGATTTTGGATCATCTTTACTATCATTACTCTGAGTTATTTTTCAGATTGCCTATTTCCTCCTCATTTATTTGGTCTTGTAGGTTTTTACGTTGCTCTTTCATCTGTAACATATTTCTCTGTCTTCTCATCTTTCTTGATGGGTGGGACTGTGTTCCTGTCTTGCTGGTTGCTTGGCCTGAGGCATCCAGTACTGGAGCTAGCAGGCAGTTGGGTGCTTGGGTTTGGTGCCAAGATGAGGACCTCCAGGAGACCTCACACTGATTAGTATTCCCATGAAGTTCTCTGGTAATCCAGTGGCTCACACTTGGTGCTCCCACCACAGGGACTCAGGCCACATGGCCCGCATGGCAAAAAACAAACAAACAAAAGACAAACAAAGCCCAAGGCAAATAATAAAAACAAAACCGAACAGACAAAAAAAAAAAGAAATGAAAATAAACAGAAAAAAAAAACCCAAGACAAATAAAAAAAACAAATCCAAGCAAACCAGCAAGCAAACAACAACAACAACAAAAACCAACAAGGAAAGCAAAAATCAAAAAGACACCCAAACAAACAAGAGAGCGTAAAAGCCAAAACCAATAATAAAAACGAAACAAACTTAAACAGAAAACAAAACAAAAATTAAAAAAAACAAACTAAAAGTAAAGCTAAGTGAACAAAAGCCCAACACATAAAAATGACAAAAAGAAAAACAAAAAATATAAAAAGAAGATAAAAACAAAATAAAAACAAAATGACACAAAACAAAGCAGAAATGTCAAAAGAACAAACCAAAAACAACAACAAAAACAGACAACAAACAAAAAAGAACAGAACAATAACAAGAAATAAAAAAAATAAAAGTAGAAAAAGAAAAAATATATTAGCAAAAATAAAAATGAAACAAAACAGAACAACAGCAAAAATAAATAAAATAAATTAAAAATAAAATAAAGAAAAACTCCCTAGTGCCTCCACTATCAATGTCCTTGCCCCCACGGTAATCTACAGCCAGCCGCCGCCTCCCCAGAAGACCCTCCAAGACCCCTGGGTAGCTCCCTGGACCCACTTTGTCAGCTCCACCTTTTCATGTGTTCCTCTCACCATCATCTGCTCCTGAAGCTGGCCCAGAGCACACATGCCCACGTAGGCCAGCTGGGGCTCAGCAGGCCATCTGGGGCTCCTTAGGTGTGGCCACAGGGCCCGGGGAAGCCAGAGGAGGCTTTGCTAGGAGCAGAACATAGGCCCAGGACCCCTGCAGGCTTGCCAGGGGCTGAGTGGGTTGGGAAGAACCTGGCTTGAGGTGTGGGCAAGCCTTACCAAGGAGGCTGGGCCTGCAGTTGGGGTAGGGCATTGCAGTGGTGGCTCTGCCCTTTTCAAGCCACTCAACAATGGGGCCTCAGCTCCATGGTGGCCTGGGCTTCCTCCACAAACTTCTTGGCTGTGGAGGCCTTCCCTCCTGCTGCCTCAGGCTGTCTCCTCACCACCAACAGCCGCCCCCTTCCTGGGTCTACTCTCCAAACCCCACTCTCCAGCACCCAGCCCTCCTCTGCACCAGGAGACACACAGTTCAGGCTGGGATGCACAGGACTGCAACACGGACTATGCACATAGGTCTTATTCTGTCCTGCCTTCTACAGACCAGTTGCTGCATTCCCCTCTGATCCCCTGACCTCCTGAAGGTCCTTCTGTGTCTCCACTGATCCCCCCCACCATGAGTGGGCTTTTCGGAATGTGGGAACCTCTGCTCTCCTTTAGCTCCCCCTCAGGGGTGCTGGTCCCATCCCATTTCTACTTTTCTTCCCCCGTTCCTTCTTTCTTTCATCCTACCCAGTTGCATGGGGATTTTTCTTGTCCCCTGAGGTGTCTGAGGACCTCCACTAGTGTTCAGTAGGTGCTCTGTGGGAATTGTTCCGATACATTCTCAATGTACTTGTGAGGAGATGTGAACTCCATGTCCTCCTATTGCACCATCTTGACTCTGCCCCCAGATCTAACCATTTCTAATCCTCAAAGGTTTACCATTTAGTTGAGGAGATAGATCATATAAAAACTTCATTTCCTAAGTTGAAAGTTTGGTGTTACTTTTAAAATTCACACAAAAGAGTGGTTAGTCTGCATTGGGATAGTCAAGGAAAATATCTCCTGAAAAGCATTAACTTGATCCAAAACTGGAAAAAACAGGGACAAAGATATTCTGTAAGGAAGGAAGATAACATTCATTGAAGGAAAGAATCGTAAGCAAGGGTGCAGAAGATAAATGGTTTATCTAAAAGAAGAGTATACAGTTTTTTCTATAACATAAAAAAAGTACACTAGAGGGACTGCTTCAAGATGGTGGACTACAAGGAGGTGTGCTCACTCCCTCTTGCGAGAGCACCAGAATCACAACTAACTGCTGAACAGTCATTGACAGGAAGACACTGGAACTCACCAAAAAAGATACCGCACATCCAAAGACAAAGGAGAAGCCGCAATGAGATTGTAGGAGGGGCGCAATCACAATAAAATAAAATCCCATAAACGCTGGGTGGATGACTTACAAACTGGAAAACAATTATACCACAGAAGTTCACCCACTGGAGTGAAGGTTCTGAGCCCCAGGTCAGGCTTCCCAATCTGGGGGTCTGGCAATGGGAGGAGGAATTCCCAGAGAGCAGTGACCCTATAGGAGACTGAACTAAACTTACCTGCTAGTGTTGGAGGGTCTCCTGCAGAGGCAGGAGGTGGCTGTGGCTCACTGTGGGGACAAGGACACTGGCAGCAGAAGTTCTGGAAAGTACTCCTTGGCATGAGCCCTCCCAGAGTCTGCCATTAGCCCCACCTGTAGCCACCAGTGCTAGGTTGCCTCAGGCCAAAAAACCAACAGGGAGGGAACTCAGCCCCACCCATCAGCAGACAAGCAGATTAAAGTTTTACTGATATCTGCCCACTAGAGCAACACCCAGCTCTACTGACCACCAGTCCCTCCCATCAGGCAGCTTGCATAAGCCTCTTAGGAAGCCTCATTCACCAGAGGGCAGACAGCAGAGGCAAGAAGAACTACAATCCTGCAGCCTATGGAGTGAAAATGACATTCACAGAAAGGTAGACAAAATGAAAAGGCAGAGGACTATGTACCAGATGAAGGAAAAAGATGAAACCCCAGAAAAACAACTAAATGAAGTGTGGTAGACAACCTTCCAGAAAAAGAACTCAGAATAACGATAGTGAAGATGATCCAGGACCTTGGAAAAAGAATGGAGGCAAAGATGGAGAAGATGCAAGAAATGTTTAACAAAGACCTAGAAGAATTAAAGAAAAAACACCTAGAAGAATTCAGGAACAGAGATGAACAATGCAATAAATGAAATGAAAACTACACTAGAAGTAATCAATAGCAGAATAACTGAGGCAGAAGAACAGATAAGTGACCTGGAAGATAGAATGGTGGAAATCACTGCTGCAGAACAGAATGAAGAAAAAAGAATGAAAATAAATGAACACAGCCTAAGAGACCTCTGGGACAACATTAAATGCAACAACATTCACATTATAGGGGTCCCAGAAGGAGAAGTGAGAGAGAAAGAACCCGAAAAAATATTTGAAGAGATTATAGATGAAAACGTCCCTAACATGGCAAAGGAAATAGCCATCCAAGTCCAGAAAGCGCAGAGAGTCCCAGGCGGGATAAACCCAAGGAGAAACACACCAAGACACATAGTAATCAAATTTACGAAAATTAAAGACACAGAAAACTTGTTAAAAGCAAAAGGGAAAAATCACAAATAACATACAAGGGAACTTGCATAAGGTAAACAGCTGATTCCTCAGCAGAACTCGACAAACCAGAAGGGAGTGACACGATATATTTAAAGTGATGAAAGGGAAGAACCTACAACTAAAATGACTCTACCCAGCAAGGATCTCATTCAGATTCCATGGAGAAATCAAAAGCTTTACAGACAAAAGCTAAGAGAATTCAGCACCAAAAAACCAGCTCTACAACAAATGCTAAAGGAACTTCTCTAAGTGGGAAACACAGAAAAGAAAAAGGTCTACAAAAACAAACCCACAACAATTAAGAAAATGGTAATAGGAACATACATATTGATAATTACCTTAAATGTGAATGGATTAAATGCTCCAACCAAAAGACACAGGCTCTCTGAAGGGATACGAAAACAAGACCCATAAATATGCTGTCTACAAGAGACCCACATTAGACATAGGGACACATACAGACTGAAAGTGAGAGGATGGAAAAAGATATTCCATGCAAATGGAAATCAAAAGAAAGCTGGAGTAGCAATACTGATTTCAGATAAAATAGACTTTAAAATAAAGAATGTTACAAGAAACAAGGAAGAACTCTGCATAATGATCAAAGGATCAATCCAAGAAGATATAACAATTACAAATATATATGCACCCAACATAGGAGCACCTCAATACATAAGGCAAATGCTAAAGCTATAAAAGAGGAAATAGACAGTAACACAGTAATAGTGGGGAACTTTAACACCTCACTTACAACAATGGACAGATCATCCAGACAGAAAATTGATAAGGAAACAAAAGCTTAAATGACACAATATACTGGAGAGATTTAATTGATATTAATAGGACATTCCATCTGGAAACAGCAGGTTACACTTTCTTCTCAAGTGCTCATGGAACATTCTCCAGAATATATCACATCTTGGGTCACAAATAAAGCCTCGGTAAATTTAAGAAAATTGAAATCATATCAAGAATCTTTTCTGACCAAAATTCTGTGAGATTAGAAATCAATTACAGGGAAAAAAATGTAAAAAACACAAACACATGGAGGCTACACAATACATTACTAAATAACCAAGAGATCACTGTAGAAATCAAAGAGGAAATCAGAAAATGCCTAGAGACAAAAGACAATGAAAACACGACGACCCAAAACCTATGAGATGTGGCAAAAGCAGTTCTAACAGGGAAGTTAATAGCAATACAATCCTACCTCAAGAAACAAGAAAAATCTCAAATAAACAACCTAAATTTACATGTAAAGCAACTAGAGAAGGAAAAACAAACAAAACCCAAAGCTAGAACAAGGAAAAAAATCATAAAGATCAGAGCAGAAATAAATGAAATAGAAACAAAGAAAACAATAGCAAAGATCAATAAAACTAAAAGCTAGTTCTTTGAGAAAATAAAATTGATAAACCTTAGCCAGAGTCATCAAGAAAAAGAGAGAGAGGACTCAAATCAATAAAATTAGAAATGAAATAGGAGAAGTTACAACAGACACTGCAGAAATACAAAGGATCAAATGAGACTACTGTAAGCAACTGTATGCCAATAAAATGGACAACCTGGAAGAAATGGACAAATTCTTAGAAAGGTGTAACCTTACAAGACTGAAGCAGGAAGAAATAGAAAATACGGACAGACCAACATAAGTAATAAAATTGAAACTGTGATTAAAAGTCTTCAAACAAACAAAAGTCCAGGACCAGATGGCTTCACAGGTGAATTCTATGAAACATTTAGAGAATAGCTAACACCCATCCTTCTCAAACTCTTCCAAATAATTACAGAGGAAGGAACACTCCCAAACTCATTCTACAAGGCCACCATCACCCTGACATCAAAACCAGACAAAGATACTACAGACCAATATCACTGATGAATATAGATGCAAAAATCCTCAACAAAATACTAGCAAACAGAATCCAACAACACATTAATAGGATCATACACCATGATCAAGTGAGATTTATCCCAGGATGCAATGATTCTTCAATATATGCAAATCAATCAATGTGATACACCATATTAACAAATCTAAGAATAAAAACCATATGATCCTCTCAATAGATGCAGAATAATCTTTTGACAAAATTCAACACCCATTTATGATAAAAACCTCTCCAGAAAGTGGGCATAGTGGAAACCTACCTCAACATAATAAAGGGCATATATGACAAACCCACAGAAAACATCATTCTCAGTGGTGAAAAGCTGAAAGCATTTCCTCTATGATCAGGAACAAGACAAGGATGTCCACTCTCACCACTATTGTTCAACATAGTTTTGGAAGTCCTAGCCATGGCAATCAGAGAAGAAAAAGAAATAAAAGGAATACAAGTTGGAAATGAAGAAGTAAAACTGTCACTGTTTGCAGATGACATGATGCTATACATAGAAAATCCTAAACATGACACCAGAAAACTACTAGAGCTAATCAATGAATTTGGTAAAACTGTAGGATACAAAATTAATGCAAAGAAATATCTTGCATTCCTCTACACTAACAATGAAAATCAGAAAGAGAAATTAAGGAAACAATCCCATTTACCATTGCAACAAAAAAATAAAATACCTAGGAATGAACCTACCTAATGAGGTAAAAACCTCTTCTCAGAAAACTAAAAGACACTGATGAAAGAAATCAAAGATGACACAAACAGATGGAGATATACCATGTTCTTGGATTGGAAGAATCAACATTGTGAAAATGACTATACTACCCAAAGCAATCTACACATTCAATGCAATCCCTATCAAATTACCAATGGCATTTTTTACAGAACTAGAAGAAAAATCTTAAAATTTATATGGAGACACAAAAACCCTGAATAGCCAAAGCAATCTTGAGGGAAAAAAATGAAGCTGGAGGAAACAGCCTCCCTGACTTCAGACTATACTACAGAGCTACAGTAATCAAGAGAATATGGTACTGGCTCAAAAACAGAAATATAGATCAATGGAACAGGATAGAAAGCTCAGAGATAAACCCATGCACCTGTGTTCAACTAATCTATGTTAAAGGAGGCAAGAATATACAGTGGAGAAAAGACAGTCTCTTCAATAAGTGGTGCTGGGAAAACTGGACAGCTACATGTAAAAGAATGAAATTAGAACACTCCCTAACACCATACACAAAAATAAACTCAAAATGGATTTAAGACCAAAATATAAGCCCGGACACCATAAAACTCTTAGAGGAAAACATAGGGCGAACACTCTTTGACATAAATCACAGAAAGATCTTTTTTGACCCACCTCCTAGAATAATGGGAATAAAAACAAAAATAAACAAATGGGACATAATTAAACTTAAAAGCTTTTGCACAGCAAAGGAAACTATAAACAAGATGAAAAGACAACCCTGAGAATGGGAGAAAATACTTTCAAACGAATCAGTGGACAATGGATTAATCTCCAAAATATATAAACAGCTCATGCAGCTCACTATTGAAAAAACTATGCAATCAAAAAATGGGCAAAAGAAGCCCTAAATAGACATTTCTCCAAAGAAGACATACAGATGGCCAAGAGGCATGTGAAAAGATGCTCAACATCACTAATTATTAGAGAAATGCAAGTCAAAACTACAATGAGGTATTACCTCACACCAGTTAGTATGGGCATCATCTGAAAATCTACAAACAACAAATGCTGGAGAGGGTGTGGAGAAAAGGGAACCCTCTTGGAAGGGATATGGAGGTATATGTATACGTATAGCTGATTCACTTTGTTATACAGAAGAATCTAACACAACAATGTAAACCAATTATAGTCCAATAAAGACACTAAAAAAAAAGAAAGAAAAGGGAACCCTCTTGCACTGTGGGTTGGAAGGTAAATTGACACAGCCACTATGGAGAACAGTATGGAGATTCTTTAAAAAACTAGAAGTAGAGCTGCCATACGACCCAGCAATCCCACTACTGGGCATATACCCAGAGAAAACCATAATTCAAAAAGACACATGCATGCTAATGTTCATTACAGCACTATTTACAATAACCAGGTCATGGATGCAACCTAAATGCCCTTTAACAGATGAATGGATAAAGAAGATATGGCACATATATACACTGGAATATTACTCAGCCATAAAAAGGAATGAAATTGGACCATTTGTAGAGATGTGATGGACCTAGAGACTGTCATACAGAGTGAAGTAAGTCAGAAGGAGAAAAACAAATATTGTATATTAATGCATATATGTGGAATCTAGAAAAATGGTACAGGTGAACCAGTTTGCAAGGCAGAAATAGAGACACAGAGGTAGAGAACAAACGTATGGACACCAGGGGGCTAAAGTGCAGGCAGTGGTGGGATGAACTGGGAGACTGGGATTGATATATATACACTGATATATATAAAATAGATAACTAATAAAACCTGCTGTATAAAAATAAATAAAATAGGGCTTCCCTGGTGGTGCGGTGGTTGGGAGTCTGCCTGCTGATGCAGGGTGCGTGGGTTTGTGCCCCAGTCCGGGAAGATCCCGTGTGCCGTGGAGTGGCTGGGCCCGTGAGCCGTGGCTGCTGGGCCTGCGCGTCCGGAGCCTGTGCTCCGCGGCGGGAGAGGCCACGACAGTGAGAGGCCTAGGTACCGCAAAATAACTAAATAAATAAATAAATATAAATAAATAAAATAAAATTCAAAATAAATAAATAAAAACACACTAGTGGTAAAAAAATAAAAGTGAAAAAATTATTTTTCTGATTTATTTATGGTTTTGCAGATTTGTATGAGCTGTCCATTGATAACAGATGAATTCACTGCTAAGTGTTCTATGATTATTCATTAATTATACAATCATAGGTTTTATGCTTTCAATTTAAGCATCATATATTTTGAAGTATAGAATATCAGGGATAAATATTGAAAACAAATCAATAATGAGAAACAAATTCCAATTTTTAATGATGTATTTAATTACCTGCTATGTTACTATACACTGTTAATAATCTACCTATGTATCACCTAAAGAGAATGCCTTATAACTATGCTCCTTGTTCACACTAACCCTTCTGATACTTACCATTCTGAACCCCCTCACCTGTTCTCACCGTGCATCTTGCTCACACATACCTATGTTCTTCTAGCTCTTGACTTCTGTCTTGGATTCTTATTTTTAACCTCTCAGATTTTGTATATGTTAAAATATCATGCTACTGATCCTTAATTATCTTCCAGTATCATATTTTTAATCTTGCTCTAATGTCATTTTCATGATACACCTCACTCTGATCCAGGCTTATAATCTGGGCCGCTATTTTTCTCTGTCCTTTGCAGATGAAGTATCAGAAAATTATAAAATTGGGGTTTCCCTGGCAGTCCAGCGGTTAAGACTCCACGCTTCCACTGCAAGGGGCACTGGTTTGATCCCTGGTCAGGGAACTGAGATCCAGACTGCCATGTGGCATGACCAAAAATAAATAAATTTAAAAAAAAATGCCCCCCCCAAAAGAAAACTATAAAATTCACACTATGCTTCCCTGACCATGTAGCTCTTAAATTCCATGCACAGTAATATAAAGAAGTGCCTTGGGCTTGAATTCTGGAGTCAGCCTGAGTTTGGTAGCAACTGTGCTACCTGTAAACTGTGCATCCTTGGACAAGCTACTTAATGTCTCTTTGTCGCTCTCCTTCAGTAAAATGGATTTAATGATATTACTGATCTCATAGGGTTATTGTGGTATTAATTGAAAAATTCAACATAAATTTCTTATTAGAGGAGCCTGACACTTTCACATTATCAGCCATTCAATAGGATCAAGATTACCAGTCTTGACCAAGTTCTTTTAAAGAAAAGACAAGCTCATTTGTAGTTTTGAAAGAATTCGTCACAGAAGAAAAATTTATGGGATCCACTTAGAGCAATACATCTTTGTCTTTGATCCATGCTGATACTTTAAAATCTCAGTACATTAGAACTTGACAGAAGATCTAGTTTCTGTGCCTTGGTAACTAGAACTTTATAAATCCAAGGGATTTTTCAAAAATATTGTTCTTTTTAAGGGATTGTACATTGTAAAAGTTCAAAACTCCCTGCAGAAGAAGGTTTAAGAACAAACAGTTCTGGAAAGTTTCTTGTCCAGCTGATTAGCTTTGCCCTTTAATAATTTTTCTCTTACATGTGTATTCACACACTCGTTATGAATCGTCCCTCACTGATCGCTTTTTATGCACTAATTTTCTAAATTACTAAAATAACAGCCAGCATTAATACAATTACATATGTTCATGGTGCTTCAGATGATTACAATAATCATTTTTTCATCCTTCTAAAATATTAATAATCCAACGATTATAATCATCATTAATTACTACTAGCTTCATAGTCTACCACATAACCCCAGATAATGCAACACAGAAAGATGACAAAGAGAAGACTGCTCTGGATTCTTTTCTTCTCCAGAAGCTTATTTTAGTGGTTTAGAAGGAAAACATAGGCATGCTAACTGAACTGAAGCTAACTGTTCAAGTTCTCCTAGGGAGGTAATTTTTTCATGCAACAATATATCTATTATTAGTTCTTAAACATTAGCCCTTAGTAAATAGTATTTATTCTGTCTGTGTATCTTGACAATGACTTCTCCCTACATTTGCAGCCACCCACTGAGACAATCATTGCCACCATTCAGACACACAACAAACTAAGGTTTTATTACTTTAATTTTCCCAACAAATTGCACCATGCTAAATTACAACACATGGAAATAATTTTTAAAAGACAAAGAGAGCAGCAGACTTTGCATTTTTATTAACTGAGCTATCTGTAATTTCAAATAATGCCATATATTAAGTATTGTCCAAATGTGCACACACATATATGTGTGCTGAGTGAGTGTTTTAACAAGCCTCAAAATTTCCTGAACCCTTTTGAAATTAAATGGAGAGAACTGTATAAATTATTCTTATTCTGGTATTTTTATAGCTCAATAAATTTGAACTTAAGTAACAGCTGGTAATCTCAAGGTGTGTGCATGCTCCAATAGTTTATTTGTGTTTGGCAATTTAGAATCCATATATACATACATATATGCATATACATTACATACACACACACACACACACACACACACATATTAGTAAAATCCCTAACTTCAAACGATAGGATGCACTTTTTATTTTTTACTGCTAGAGCTGTAAAATAGTCTCACAAAGACTAATAGAATTGGTCCTGAAGGATTATTTGATATTTGAATTGCTACAGAACAATGTTAGATTAAGAGTTCAGATGTACTCTGAAGATTAACAGTGGAAGATTACACTAATATCAAAGAGCTCAAAACAGAAAATGTCCTTTAACAAAGTTTCTACATTTCTCCAGTACTTTTAAGAGAACGGCCCAAATCTAGGGTAAGATGACTAAGTATAGCATATACTTTTAGGTTGGAGAAATTAGGAAAATGTTGTCTAACCATTATCATTCCAGTCACACTAATTTTCACAGTGTTTTAAGAACAAGACTCAGCTTTGGAAACAAAACAGTGGGAACTTTTTAGGATACTAATTCAAATGCCGCCCAGCTGAGTAATGATCTGGTTGTTGTTACCAAACTTATGATTTCAGGGCTGCTCTGTGAATAATGTCACTTGAAATTACTATATCCTTCAGTTCACTCCCATATGGACAAATGCCACCATTCAAACATCATCATCATGTTACCAGTCTGTCCTGAGAAGCTATTGAATACTTCAGTGTTCTCTTCATGTTTAATGAAAGATTGAAAGAAAGAGGGTTTCTGATGTTATTATTTATGCCCCATGAGAGCAACTGATTATTGCTAATTTTCATGCCCCTGTAGTGTCCATTCAGTGGTTGATTTCAGGAAAACTTAGAGCAGCTGGTCCCAATTCTGGCCCGTATCTGGAACCACCTAGGGAGATTTTAAAAATATATTTTACTGGGCTTTAACCCAAAGCTACTGAATAAGAATCTCCAGGGGTTATTCCCATCAAGTTATATTTAAACATGCTCTCTAAATAATTTTATTGAAGCTGTCCATGGACTGACCTTTGGGATCCATTGACTGAATTTTGAAATCAGCCTCAGATTTTAGTTCTGATGTTTTTAGCTGAATGATCCTGATCAAATCCAAATAATCTTGAACTTCTACATCTATAAAATGGAGATTTTATAAAATGGACATTTTTTAAATGTCCATTTTAAGTTGTAAGGACTATATAAGAAACACACAGATTCTGTCTAGCACAGTTCATAGCACACAGTAGGCCTACAGTAGGCTGTGGAAGAGACCAAAATCCATTGTCTCTTATTTCTGGACATGCACCTAGCTTGCATTTCTCAGCACATCTTGTGGTTAGTTGTGTTCATGTGACTAAGTCCAAGCAAAAGGAAGGCAGCAAAAGAAATGTGAACCACTTCCAGATTTAGACCATAAAGACCTCCACAGCGAACCTATAGTGATTGTTTCCCCTCTGGAAAACTAAATAAGATGACCTACAAAGTGACATTGGAATCTGAATGTTGATCATGGGAATTCCACAAAATGGACAAACCAGGGTTCCTGAATGCTCATGTAGAAGGCTATCCACCAATAAACTTCATTTTGGCATCTGTGATTTGGGGTTTACCTATTATAGCAGTTAGTACCCTATGTTTGCTGTTCAATTATTTTAGTTTTCTTTTTAAAATAACAGTAACATTTGAAAGATTTTTTTCCTCTCTTTACTTATCTATTGTGATATTGTCCTAATTTATCAACTGTGGAAACTGCCAGGAATTTCAATGTTCATGAGATACAATGAGCACTTTCCAGATTCCTGCAGCAACAATAAGAACCCTCTGTGTCAAGGGATTGTCCTGTCCTTTAAAGATGATCATGTGCCACCGGGCACCATGCTGCATGATCCCAGTGCATCTCTCCTTCAACTTTTAGAAAGAGCAAGAAAAATACACATAGTAGATTATATTTAGGAAATTTATTAAAATTAATAAAGGATACTATACTTGTTTGGGTTCCAAGCCACTACAAGCACTCATCATCATCTATGTGTCATTTATCTATGAACGACTATTCATGAAAAGTTGATCCTAAGACCACAGTGATTACATTCCTCTATTCACCATTGCTCTTTGGTATTTCTTTCCCTTCTCCTCCACCTACTACTTCTAAGGTAGCCCCTACATTTATATCAACTCTAATATCCTAATATTACACAGGGCTGGTCAAGAAGGATGTTACTTTGGGAAGAACAGGAATGACTTGGAAGAGAGTGTATAGGGGAGAATAAAAATAAACTTAAAAAATATATTCTCAACGCCTCTCCTCCCCACCTCCAGTTTCTCAGGGTAGCATCTTCAATTCCCTATACTACTTTTTCTCAGTTCACTCATACTCCCTCAACATTTTTCTACGTCCTGCATTCCCTCATATTTGGCTCATTTGATGCCTTAGGAAGACAGAGCCTCTGTTTTTCTTCTTCTTCTTAGAGTTAATTAAATCTTCAGTCCTTGGTATACTCGAAAACTCATTTTCGTGAATTTCTTGATTTGATTTTCCCCATAGGATCTATGTTGGAGGTCGCAAGTATAGTTCACCTCACTTGCTACCTGAGAAATCATTAGTGACTCCTTGGAATGCTATGTTTAGAAAGGCTTGACACCAGTGCACAAGAAAGAGCATCCTCATCAATTAGGGATGTCTTTCCCAGTTGCAGGAGGAGAAGCAGTGGCATTCATGCAGGAGTGTCTTTCAAAAAAATAAAATGAGGAGGATGAACATTATTACTACATAAAGAAAGTTAAAAGGAGCAATTCTTCTTGTTTTTAGGAGTGGTGGGATATGGGCATGCCTTCTCAGAGTTAAGAAAAAATCAGTCCTCAGGCCTACTTTTGAGATCCAAGTATATTAAAAACCAAGGAAGTACAAGACAATATTAAAAATATGATGATATTTTAAATGCTTAAATTTAACAAATAAAGGTTTCTCAGTGCCGTCTTTCAGTCCTTTCAATGTGTTCTCATGACTGTATGCATAAACTTATTTGGTGATAAAAGTAGAAGTCAAAATTTGAGGTCTTTCATTCATGGAGACTTGGCCAAATGGCCCTTGAATTTGACTCTGAAAATGGGCTATATAATCAGATTGATTTCTTTCCTCCATTGAAAGAGAGAATGAGAAACATTTGTCAGAAGGAAGAGTGAAAGAATGAAATAGGGAACATCAGGCCAATGCCTAAAGCAAGTGAAATAAGAGAAAGGAGGTGACTGCTAAACTATTTCAAGATGTAGACACATGGTATCAGGGGTCCCTGAGACTCATAATTCCTTAGGCCTTTTCTCCTATAGCCTTCTTCTTTGATGTTTTCCTTAGGTCCTCTTTCATCAAAGGGTTGACCACTCAAGCTGCTAATTCTTAAGTTACTTGCTGGATTCTTAACCCCAGGTGTTGTCAGTCACTACCAGAATCTGTAACTGGAGATATCTTTCTCCTGGTGCTTGATAGAGACAGAGGCTGTGGACAGAAGTTCTTGACCCATTGCTGCAGGCGTGTTTAAGTGTGCCCCAAAAGTAAAATTGATATCATATGGCATTGATTTTCTGGTAGCACTTTCATAATTTGAACAGAGGTCTAAACTTTGGACCCAAGATACGAATTTAATAGACTTTCCTGTGCTGAATGGGTAATAACCATTGCATATAACATTGTGTCTATGGAAACATATCTGTCAAATTCCAAATAACTGACTTCCAAAGAACATTTGCATTGCACCAATTTGTAATTGGTAAGCTTATTTCCCTGCTTTCCTTTTTTCAGTTATATAATGAAATTGAATGAAACAGATGTCAGATCCACATCTCCCCAAACACTCATTTTTACCAGTTCAGAGAATAAATAAAGAAATGAATTTAATGATGCAAAAGCACTGACTTAGTTACACGTGTCCTATCGGATCCTAATAATTTCTCACACTAATGCATTTCTTTATCACCTTCATATTGCTTAAGAAGAGACAGAGCCAAGGAGTGAGTAATTGCTTACTAGATCGTGAAAGCTACAAGTTTGGCTACAGGTAACTAACACAAATTGTGAATTTATATTAACCTTTCTTGTTTCATATTCTCAAATATCTTTTTAATGAAAAGGTGACAAAAAGGGAGCTTTTCTCTAAATGTACTCTATGAATAGGCCTAGCTAACCTTGTCATCTGACTTTATTGTGATTTTACTTATGATTTTGGAGAACTGAGGAAGTGAAGTGCTGTGTATGATATAAAGTTACTAATTTAAAGCACATACAACACAACGTGATTATGAATGGTATAGATATATGTGGTAACAGTATAAAAAAAATCCACAGAAAAGGTACATGTTGATATCAGACTATAGTTCCCTCTGACAAGGCAAAAGAATGGAGTGCTGGGAGAGGCTTTTGTTGTTAGCTGTATTTAGTTTTTAAAGATGAGATGCAAGTATGAAATATATTAACATTTTGTCTGTTATATTTTTTGTATATTTAAATATTTTAAGTAAGATTTTAAAAATATATTTTAAAAATGAATTATAAGATTGCAAATATTAACAAGTTCTATTAACTTCTTAAAAACTTTCAGGCAGTAACTTATATGTGAACTGAATCACTCAGTTACTTAATTTAGGTTTAAAAAATCCTACTCACTTTTTGGAGCTAATTGTGAGTTGAATAATCTAACTTTCACACTGTCTTACTATTTTGACTCCACTTCATCTCCCTTAATAGGGTTACATTTGTTACTTCATGTAAATTTATAAATTTTAAATATGAATTTTAATACTAATTGTCTTAGTATTTTTTAATTTAGAAATAAATTATTTCACTGTGAAATATACATATTAGGGCTCTTTTTCATGTTAAGTTATATCAACTAAGATGATACTGAGGGTGATAAAAGTGGATTGTCACAATTATATCACTGCATCATTGTAGAATAGCTCTTATTTCAGTTAGATTCCATAAAGGCATTATGGTTATTTAGGAAAAAACTTGGAAAATCCATGAAATGTTTTTCAATTTCTTTCCTTTAGAATAGGCTTTAGGTAGTTTAGAAAATTCTCTTAAAGTATGAGAAACACATTAAAAATTGGTACCTGACCTTTTGAAGACAAAAATTATAATAGAAAATAAAATTAATACAAATGTTAGCTTTTTCATTCATATAAATGATGATCTTTAATAGAAAGCCTCCAAACTTCCAATTAGCCAAAAACATTCAAGGACTAAATAAAAAATCTTTCAGAATTAAAATGAATCACACTCTATCTTGAGAGCTAATAAAATGGTGTTTTCTTTTAATTTTAGTCTAGGTGTAACAAAAATTGTTCAAATGCAGATTTGGAACTTACCAGTGTTCGTATAACTTAAATGAAAGTTATAATCAGAATTCCACTGATTTAGTACATTGCTATAAGCAACTGATTAACATCTACACAGATTTAAGAAGAGCTTTAATTGTATATGTGGCTGCATGAGATAAAACAGAAAGAAAACCAATTAGAGCAATTACCAGCATCTTCATCGTTATGCTCATCTTTATCATAATGATGAGTAACATTTTTTTAACTCTTCACAGATTGCAAAGTGCTTTCATCGCCAGTACCTCTCAAATCTTGTAGAGGCCTTGAGAGTGGGTAGAACATGTGTGATTTATTCTCCCTAGAGTTGGAAAGCCTGAAAAAATACAGAAAAATGAAAACCAATAATAAGAAGATGTTTATGTTTTTTCTATGTCAGGTAGCATTTTTAAGAGATGAATGCAGAAGGGTCCATTATGGGGGAAGAAAGTCAGGGAGATGTGTTGTGAGCTCAACAATTGAATTATGCTTAACTTAAGATAATTCCCCAGAGATCTCTAATGTTTGGTTAGAAATAGCCCAGATGACATTAAAATACACGGAAAACTATATATTTTAACTCATTATTATGAAAACATATGAATTGTTATAAAAGAGAATGTTATAATAAATTCACATATATCCATCACCAATCTTCTTTCCTCTACATCCCCACACTCTCCCCACGTAACCCATATTATTTTTTTTGAAGCAAATCTAAGACATCATATCATTTCGTTTAGGAAAACACAAATATACTTTATAAAAGAAAACTGAGTCCATTTGAAGTGAATATGACTTTAAACGGAAGAAATTATTATTTGATTGACTCAAAATTGTTGTTTTTCTTTGGAGATTTATTTATTTTCAAACTCCTGGATGAATTTAACCCTTCTTCTGTGTGAATAACACATTCTGCCTGAAATTTCATAGTCTTGTGAACTCTCCCTGGGACCAACCAAAAATCTTGTACATTTTTATTTATCTGACATAACCTTGAGTAAAAGGGGTTCAGATAAATGTCCACTGGATGACTGATTACATGGATAAATTGATTTAAACATGGCTAATTTTTGGTAGATCATAACAGTAAACAGATGGTCATCTTACAGTTTCAATGGAAAGGATTCCTATTAGCAAAGACACCCAGTTTTTAACACTGCCTGACAGAATGTGCTTTGTGATCTTGAGCAGGTCAGATAGCTTTTATGGATCCTTTGCTCTCACTAATAAAATAAAGGGGTTGTATGTTAGATTACCTCTAAATATATATAGATAACATGCTATTAAACTGTCAGTTGTGTTATTCTATCCCTGAAGTACTTCATTTCTTACTTCCATTATACACATTCATCATTTTGAGGCCAGGAATCCATGTTCAACAGTGACTCTTACCTTATTTAAACCCTATGCAAGATAGGGCTGCCAAATCTAGAAAAGGAACAATGATGAACAGAAAGTTGGCAGTAATTATAGTGGCAAATCAATCTTCAAGGACAAAACTTGAACACTGAAAGCAAAACCATTATATTGATCCAGTCTGTGGAGTTACATAATTTGAGCTTTCTTGAAATGTTGGGTAAAGATTGACCCTTATTAATTTATTTGGTAATAACTCATTGTAAACATCTGTATCATTTTATTAATATTAAACTATAAATTTTTGAGGTTGATAAGTGAGCTTTTTATCTTTTTTTTTTTTTGAGTAGACATTTTCCAGTTATTCTCACTGCTGAAATCCAATGTGAAATATAAACATTAAAAATATGGAGAGATTGGATTTTAGAATTATTTTTAGAGATTGTTTTTAGGACATATTGTTTTTGAAGAATCTATTCAGTTTTTGAAGAATCTATTCAGGAGGAGAAGCCACCTATTGCCTGAAAGTTACTTTTAGGAAAGAGGCTCAGCAATACTGAGTTACATCATTGCCTTTGATAATGAAAGCCATAATGCTTCCTGAAGGACTTTGAGCATCCATTTATTAAATACTTATTTAACATATATTAAAACATTTAAAAGAAATAGGAAAATACTTTCAGTGCCCTAAATAACATTAGCTTTCATCCATGTTAGTTTTACCTGACCTAGTAATCAGTTACTGCAAAAATCATTACACTTTGCCATATTTTCCTGTATGGCTAAGAGTCCTAACACCAAACCTCATTTCCCAAGAGTTGAGAATAGAGGATGTAAAAATTAGTGAAGCCAGAACTCCTGAAAATATTTTATACACCTACAACCAAAAACCCCAGAAAGGAAATGTTTCCCCTTTGGAAACAACAAAACAGATGCATACGTGTACTCAAATACACACATGGAAACGCACACACACACACAGACACATATATTTCTAACTGCAATTCAGCTGGACATGCTTTTGTCTATAAAGAGAGAGAAAAGATATAATTTGATAAAAATATTCTTGGTCTCTGACTTTAGTGTGTCTCTACCATGCAGACATGATACATTGTGCTAAAAAGTATCACTAGGTAACTTTTGAGGGATTTGAGCGTGTACTAAAACAGTTATTGTGGGCAAATATAATATTTTGAACTCCTTTAATGTAATTTAAATTATAGAGATGTAAGACATGGCCTTAACATTTTAGCATTCAAGGTGTAATCTTAGGCCTCTGGAACTTCTGTAGTAAAGACTTAAAAGACCTAAAATGTCTTAAACTTGAATGTAAAGACTTGAAGAAAAAGACTTTTGCATCAGGTAGGTTTTATCAGTCAGCTGTCTTAATGAGTTGCATCTTTGATATTATTTCTTGTATAATTTATAAAATTATTTTAGCCTTGTGTAGAAAATTACTCTTATCCAAAAAAATAGCTTTAGACTGAATATCCTATATGTAACAAAAGTGAGGAATTACTTTTAAGAAAATTATGAAACCATCTTTTTTAAAAGAAAGAGTGATGTGGGCTTATATTTAGGAGATAAACTTTTAAGGAAACATTTTATCCCAGTTATTTCCTTTTCAATTATTTAAGGTTAGGTTGTATTTTATAACTCAAGTTTGAAACTTCTCCCTGAACTTTAACCCAAATTTTCAGGTAATAGTGCATTAAGGCTCTCTGAGTACTACAAGAATACTTAATCACTTTATCATTGAAATAACTTGAGGGAAACATCAAAAAGCCTTTTGAGAATGACATAATAAATTGTGGTAAACAAATGACATCTTTTATGATATATGTGAAAATCCTAAAATGTTTATTTTATGAGAATAGTGAGAGAATTAGTAGATGACAGTGTTGAGGTACCTGCCTCCGTACCTGAACTCACAACACTTGTCTAAGAAGTCTGAGTTACTAAAGATACATGTTTATTGAAAATCCATTGTGTACAGAGCTTTGTAAGAAAAAAACCTATGATATTAAGTGCTTGCTGAAGTCATAGCAATGCATTTATGGTGGCTATATGAGTAAGGGCTAAATGACAAAGCTAAAATCTGCTCAAACCCTCTGTGTCTATCAAACATCTAGAAATGAAAAACTGGATGTTGTCAGCTAATGGCAAATTGCTTTGAGTAAATAAATTAAAGCCACATCTTGGTGACTGCATTTCTCTCTCATGGGGCTTACAAGACCCTGTGTCTATCAAGTTTTTCTTCAGGCTTAATCCTATTTACACCATTTTCCGTCTACCCCCAATATTTTCTTACCTCCGAAACCTGGTTAAAATAAATGTGAATAGCCAACTTCAATCCAATAACCAAAAGGCAGTAAGTAGCCTGAGGGAAGTGTTTTCTGGGTAAAACAACCTCATTCCCTTGGACTTGATTACCGTCATAAACCATGCATCCTAGTAGAACTATCTAGTACTACTAACAGTAGAGCTAACTACTGACTTCATTTATTTCATTAAGTCCTTGAGTTAATTCAATTTCCTGGCCCTGGAAGTGGCTTCAGTTGACCATGGACTGGTGGACAGGCATAACATGCTTTCAGCAAAATGTTCACTTAAAGAAGACTACCTATATAGCTTCAAAAGAAAATATTAAAATAATAAGAAAAAACTTTAACTTGTAGCCACATTATGAAATAATTGAAAAAGGATAAGGGAGGTATAAATCCTCTTTACTAGAGCTTCCCCCTCCTTCCACTGACACAGTTACTTAAACCTGTCCAACTCTTGTGTGCATATGGACACTCCTTAGAAAGGAATAAGGAAAACACACTCACATACACTAGATAATACAGTCTTTCTTAGCAGTGATATTCCTTTCTCAGGAAAGGGGAATAAGAGCCAAGATAATGAAACTACAAAAGGGTAAATGGCATTGTAATGTCATTTATAAGAAATATCTATTTGGTCTTCATCCACAGTTCATTTTTCTTAGCTCCCAAAAACCTTTGAATATCCTGGGTGTCAAAAGTGATAAAGGTGTCTTTGTCACATTTGTCTGCAGCACTTTATGTTAGCCAGGTGACTTTTGAAAAGCACCTATGGATGGGGGCTCGTTGCCAGAACCAACTTTCAGTTCCAGCCCCGGATAGCCAGGGAAGGGAGAGGGCCTGGAGGTTGAATCAATTGCCAATAGGCAATGGTTTAATCAGTCATAACTACGTAACGAAGCCGCTGTAAAAACCCAAGAGGACAGAGTTTGGGGAGCTTCTGGGTTGGTGAACATTTAGAGGTGCTGGGACAGTGGCTCCTGGAGAGGGCATGGAATCTCTGTGTCTTCTTCCAGTGCCTTGCCCTGTGCCTCTCTTCCATCTAATTGTTCCTGAGTAATATCTTTTTATTATAAACTGGTGACCTAGTAAGTACAATGTCTCTTTGAGTTGTGAGCCACTCTAGCAAATTAGTCAAACCCGAGGAAGGGGGCATGGGAACCTCTGATTTATAGCCAGTGATCAGAAGTACAGGTAACAACATGGGCTTGCAACTGGCATCTGAAGTGCGGGGCGGGGGTGAGGGGCAGTCTTGCAGAACTGAACCCTTAACCTGTAGAACCAGCTGCTGACTCCGAGAGATAGTGTCAGATTTGACTTGAGTTGTAGGATATGCAACTTGTGTTTGAGAATTGCATGTTGGTATGGGGAAACCTCCACACATGCACACGCACACACATTGGAGCTGGGCCCAGGAACCTAATTTAGTTATGCTAGATCAGGTCAGTGATTTTCACCTAGCCCTCGTATTTTTTAAATGTGGGATGCGTATTCTTGGTTGTATCTGAAATTGACAACAAAAGACATGGCATTAAATAACGTTGACTCACATAGTGAGGAATATTCAATTTTCTATTCTCTTAATCCTTTGGTTGACTTCATAAGTAGACCGTGTATTTTTTATATTTTGGGAATATATAGTTAATACCTCTTTGTTTAATATTTCCTAATTGTCCTTTATAATAATGAGAGACCTCAGCTCAGAATCTCCTTCAGGCAACAGCATCCAGTTAGAATTTAATGCTTCAAAAAATAACTATTTTAGTTACAGTTTTCTATTTATTTTACTGACTATACACAATCTTCTTCAAAATAAATAAGTTGGATACAGAGGAACTGGATAATAAGTCAAGACTATATTGACTCTTCCAAAATGCTGACTTTTGAGGATATGAAATATGAATAGTATCCTGACTTTACTGGAAAGATAATAAAAAATAGAAGCTACCTTAACCAATACTAATTATTTCTTAGCTAGAAATCCTATCTTATATTATTTTTTCAGGCTAGAAATGAATATTTTTTAAAGTCTCGTTCTAGTTAAAAACTTCAAGATTTGTAACTTGTATATCCAAGGTCCTAAATTTATACCTATCTGGTACTGAATACTTAAAAGTCATCCCTCATTTGCTTTCTTCATCTTCTGTAGCACCTCCCAGTGTGTCAACTAATAGCTGAAATGTCTATGGGAAGAATCAGAAAGCTGGGACTACTGGAGATCAGGAATAATCCCATTCATCTAGTCAGTCATTTTTTTTTTCAATCAGTCAGTATTTATAAAGCCCTCTTATGTGCCAGTTCTATGTTATAAAATTAACTCAAAGTAAAATATGATATGTGATCCCAAGGCTGTAGTTGTTGTAAAACAAACTCATTTGACTTACAAATATATTTTGTTTGTCAAGGAAAGCTATAAGAAAAACTGAGTATCAGAGTTTTCCCTGAAGGATGTGCCATGTCTAAGTCCATAGCTCTCCACCATTTCCTGTTTACTACACCTGAACGTCTACTAGTTGTATCCCCTTCTTGTCCCCCTAAAGGCAATGAACTGATTATTCCCAGTTTAGAATATATTGGAGAGTCTTTATTTTTGGACTCTTCGTTTAATTAAACAAATTGAATAAATTGGTCTGCACAGAGCACTGGGTACTGTGGGAACATGCAGAAGGGCATCCTAGCGATCTTGGTGTAAATTAAGACTGAGATAAATTTTGAGAAGCAAGTAACTGTTATCCCAGTGAAAAAGAAAATAAAGAGAAAAATGTTCCCCAGGCAAAGGGAAGAACACATGAAAAGATGTAGCAGCTAGAGGCAGATAATGTTGCAGCAGAGCACGTAATAAAGTTTTATGAGAAAGAGAGGCAAAAAATGAGATGAAGTCTGAAGGAGAGAGTCTGAAGCCAGATTAAGAAAGGCCTTTTACACCATAATAAGAAATTTGGAACTTATCTTTAAAATAGAGGGTTGGTACAAGTGGTAACTCATATCTTCCCAGGTAACAGCTAGCTTGAAGATAATCAAGGGTTTGATGATGACAATGTCTACTGCTCTGGGTCCAATCCTATTTGGTTTGCAGGACCAAGTTCCCCTAGTCCTTCATTTACTTGTAGATCCTGAGTTAATTTCATACTCCCCCTGAGCATATGCTCTCTTGGGCTTCTTTCTCTGGCATCCTTCAAGTGATTCATCCTTAAAGCGGCATCCATCCCACGGGAGGGGAGCACTCCAAATAACTGAATCAGATATCTTGGCCTCTAAGTTACTTTTTCACACCAAAGCCCTGGAGGCACATTGAAAATTAGATAAATTAAGGTTCAAGGTGACTGTGATTCCCACTCATTTCTTCCTTCTCTTTCTCTATTTTTCTTCATATTTTCTATCTACCTACTATTCATGGAGGACTAGAAGGGTTTTTACTCTATTTTTGTAATCAGCTGAGTGCTCTTCCAAGGTACAGCATTTCAAAAATTGAATTGGAAAAAAAAAAGAGCATGCTGCCAAAACCGAAAGAGATGATATGCTCCATTATAAAATAAAATATTCAGAGTATCATTTATATGTTTAAATTATTCATTACAATGACAGAAAATTAAGATGATTATTTTCTTCCTGTGGTGCATGTCATGTTTCTCACAACAAGTGGAAAATAAGACAGTCAGTCCTTTCTGTGTCAGGCCTGAATTGTTTCTTCTCTTAATGGGTTTAGTGAAATTTTATAAGCAGTTGCACTGATTTTAAGCACCCTGAATAAAAGATTAATAAGAATTAGGAAAACTGTCACTTATGAGTGCACCGTCACAGCTCCAGAAAGTCTTCAAGAAACTCACAAAATGTATGGGCTTCTTTGTCATTTTAGAATAATATTTCATTTGTGTTCATTTAATCTCAAATTTCCACCCCCTGGCTTGAAATCTGTCATTGGTTCCTCATAAACTTCAAGATAGACATAAACTCTAACCACGGCATATAAAGGTGTAATGACCCATTCATTCATTGATTTAGCCATCACTCAACAAGTATTCATTGAGCAACTGTTATATGTCATACTCTTTACTAGTTGTATTGCCCATCTGGTTTCTAGTTAGCTTTTAGGCTTTTATGCTGCCATGTTCCCTCTTACACTGTTTATGACGGCCATCCTGACCTGCTTGCAATTCCCAGAACAGGCTCAGCCTAGTCACACTTCCACATCTTCCCTATCCTATTTCCATGCCAAGAATGCCCTTTACCTCTCATCTTTCTAGTTCAGTGTTTCAACAACACAGCTCGTCTTCAAGATCACATGGGAGATTTAAAAAATACATTACAGGTACCCAACCTCAAAGATTTGGATTCAGTAGATCTCCAGTGGGAACTGAAAATCTCATATTTACAACAAAATCACAGGGGATTGAGATAATCAGGGTGATTTTGAAACACTTGACCAATTAATATCACCTTACTGTTTATGGTTTGACTTAGGTGCCATCTCCATTAACAATACTAGTTGACCTCATCTGTTTACTTATGTGATCCTATCATGTATTCACTAAACAGCATTTGTATTCCTCAAATTATACTCAAGTTATTCATATTTTAGGGTTGTTTTTCCTAGACTGTCAGCAATTAGAGTATCTTTTTCATTCTTTATTCTCAGTCATAAGCAGTGTCAGGCATGCAGAAGCCTGGATCAATGTTTGTTCAATAAGTGAATGAGTTTAAAATCAATTATTTTTATTTACATTAAGGATGCCTTGAAAATAGGGAAGACTTTGCAGTACCTAGACAAATATTACTGACTTTCGTGGCTTAGAAGTACAATTCCCATTGAGCCATACCATTTAATACACTGTAAAATTATATATATATATATAATTACGTTATACATAACAGAATATATAAAGAATTACAAATCAACAAGAAAAAGGCAATCATCTTAAGACCAATGGTAATAAGAGAAATTACACATTAAAAAAATCACAATGAGGGCTTCCCTGGTGGCGCAGTGGTTGAGAGCCCGCCTGCCGATGCAGGGGACACGGGTTCGTGCCCCGGTCCGGGAGGATCCCACATGCCAAGAGCGGCTGGGCCTGTGGGCCATGGCCGCTGAGCCTGCGCGTCCGGAGCCTGTGCTCCGCAACGGGAGAGGGCACGGCAGTGAGAGGCCCAAGTACCGCAAAAAAAAAAAAAATCACAATGAGATATCAGTTCACACATTTAAATTAAAAGTCAAAATATCCAGCAATGTCAATTGTTGGGCGATAATGTGGACCCCATGGGACAGCTGTACTCTTTGGATGGGTGGAAAGTAACTTGTCACAATGATTTTGGGGAACAATTTGGCAATGTCTAGAATACTTGAATATGTTCCTATCTTATAACTGCATTTCCACGGCTAGACAAAATTTTGCATGAGTACATAAGGCGATATAAAAAATATTTATAACAGAGTTGCTTATAACAGCAAATTTTGAAACAATATGAATAAAAGAATGCATAAACCACTTAAAATATATTATACAAGATGGGACACTTTAAAATAGTTACAGAAATTAATGTCACCCATGTGACATCAATTTGTACAAACTTCACAAACATAATCCTGAATAAACAAAACTAAATTGCAAAAAAGTTCACATTAAGAAAAAAATATGTAAAAATGATAATGACTTTACATGCAGAGAAGAAAATGAAAATACTTTTCAGCAGTATATATAACAGAATGTCAGATGGACTTTAAATCTCCTTATACATTTAATTACATGGACATAAGCCAAATAATTTTTTGTGACGCCTCCAACTCATCCGTACTATGTTTTTGGCAGCACTAATGGGAGCTGTTTTATGAAGAATCCCATCAAAGCTATATTTTTTTTTTTGGTTCTCTCTCAGGTTTGTTGTGAAAAGCAGAAGTCTCCAAGCCAGGAAACTTTTTATTACAATTTTCATCTTTGGAATGCCTAAGTTGTTCAAGAAAATTAAAACCAAAATATTGTCAAGTAATTCACAGTAAAAATAAAGAAAAACATTATTAATGTGGAGAAACTGTTTTCCTTTTTTCAGAAGTTAACTACCCATTTTTATTTCTGCAAAAACTCAATATAAAAATTATGATTATCTCTTCTCTTTTAGTATTTACATTTTAAAAATTAAACTTAGTGAGAATACTATGCTTCCAGACACTTTCATGATTTTATTCATCTTTATGATAGATTAAATAAAACCACAAATTCTTTGTAGCAACTAGCATCAAGAGATGAAGTCTAATTCCTCATGCCTTGAATATTGGCTGGCCTTGTGACACCCTTTAACCAATAAAATATGCTGGAAATTATGTTGTGTGAGTTCAGTAGCTATGACCTCAAGAGGATTTACAGTATTTGCCTTTGCTCTATTAAATTACTGCTCTAAGACCATTGTATAAGGAAGCTGGTCTAGCCCAAAGAAAGACAAGAGACAACTGGGAGAACCAAACTGTCACAGAGGAGAGACAGCGCCAACTTTTGGAAAGGTGAGCGAAGCCATCTTGTACCTTATAGCTGAAGGGTAGTGGAATACACCACCCCCAAATATGCTACTTTGGCGTATTGATTATTTTGAACTACAGGCACTTGAAAAACAGCAAATGCAGAGATAGCCTTACTATGAACTCCCCTGTCTAAAGACATATGTTTTAAAAGGAGCTCAGTTTTCTTAAATTCCCTCCCTGGGAGTTTAATCAACCAGAAAAGATTGCTTCTTATCACACCAGAGGAGACTAGAAGTCTACACCACACCCAGAAAAACAGTCACAAACTATCATGTCTTCCATTTGTTCTTCTAAGGGTCCATTTATGTTTCCAAAAAGTCATTTACTCTCCCCTAAGAGGCCTACATATCTCCTTTCCTTTCTCTCTTAAAATGACATTTAAGTCTAAATTCTAAGCTACCTCTTTGAATTATTTATTTTTTCTGGGTATCTCCCAGGTATTCATGATGTATACATTTTCATAACCTTATATTCATTTTTCCCTTTTTAATCTGTCTTTTATTACAGGGACTCAGTAATAACTAGAAGGGTAGGTGGAAAATTATTTTTTCTCCCTTACACAGCCCAGTTTATCCTCCAGTATCCATTGAGGTCAGCCAGGTAAATCAGCAGGGAGATCACCTGCCAACCCACAGGTTGATGAGAAATGATAAATATTTGTGGTTTATGCCACTCACTGAGTTTGGGTGTGGTTTGTTTTGTACCAATAGTTAATAGTTATAGAAACTAGTACCTAGAAGTTGGGAGCTACTATAACAAAATCTTGAAATAATTGTGCCATTGATTTTAGGACTGGGTGACAGGAGAACTTGGAAAAGCAGTGAGAAATCTGCAAGCAAAGATAGGGAAGATGGCTGGAAAAGGTACTGTTGGAGGCTAGAGAAAGGGTAATCCAATGTGATGTTGTGGAAGAACAATTAACAAAAATATTGACTACAGGAACTGAAGGTAGAATATATACATAATAAACAGAAAACGATAGAGGACAAATGCAGACAGAAAGTTGAGAATGCAGGTTGGTTTAGAGTGCATAAGATATTGAAAGACAAAAAGAGCTGAGGGAGGAAATGATTTGCAATTAAAATTTAGAAACAATATAGAAGTCCCAGAGAGTGTGCTGGGTTGGAAGTAGCTGCTTCCATTCTGCCTAGCAGTAAAAAATCCTCAACATAAAATGAGCCCAAGGGACAAAGAAGTCACCATGGCTGTGCCTATAAGATTTTTAAGACCTCTGAGAGATTTAAATCGGTGCCTCATTTACCTTCTCAGTCTGCCAAAAGTGTTTCTAAGGATCTTGAGGACATTGTATCTCAGCAGTTTCAGACCCTTGAACAATGGGCTAACCTTCTGACTTGCTTTGGCCAATAGAAAATGACTCCAAGGCCTGGGCCTTAAGAGTGTTTGCGGCTGCCATGAGAATCACCATTTAGAAGCCAGTCAAAAATACTGTAGGATGGAAGGCTACATGGAGAAGAACTAAAATGACCCAACCAAAAGTCAGCTCTGACTGCCTAAAAATTAAGTTAGGCCATCTTGCATATTGTAGCCACAGCTAACCGTCCACCTGAATGCAGTTGCTTAAGAGAGCCTGGGTGAAATATCAAAAGAGCCACCAGCCAATTTACATATTACTGCAAAATAATAAAGTGCCTTTTTTTTTTTTTTTGGTATGCAACTCAGGATTGGAGGGGTTTGTTACAGAGTACTAATTGATAGTTAATAGTCTGATGTGATCTTCGTCCCAGAAATCAGTGCAATGACTGCAAACGCAAATGCTAATAAGTTAACACAACTGGTGCTGCTACCGACACATTTTTCTTTTTGCCTTTTTTTTAAACATCTTTATTGGAGTATAATTGCTTTACAATGGTGTGTTAGTTTCTGCTGTATCACAAAGTGAATCAGCTTTACGTATACATATATCCCCATATCTCCTCCCTCTTGCATCTCCCTCCCACCCTCCCTATCACACCCATCTACGTGGTCACAAGGCACCGAGCTGATCTCCCTGTGCTATGCGGTTGCTTCCCACTAACTGTTTTACATTTGGTAGTGTATATATGTCCATGCCACCCTCTCACTTCATCTCAGCTTACCCTTCTCCCTCCCCATGTCCTCTAGTCCATTCTCTACTGCTGCATCTTTATCCCTGTCCTGCCCCAGGTTCTTCAGAACCTTTTTTTTTGGATTCCATACATATATGTGTTAGCAAACGATATTTGTTTTTCTCTTTCTGACTTACTTCACTGTGTATGACTGACTCTAGGTCCATCCACCTCACTACAAATAACTCACTTTCTTTTCTTTTTATGGCTGAGTAATATTCCATTGTATATATGTGCCACATCTTCTTTATCCATTCATCTGTCAATGGACATTTAGGTTGCTTCCATGCCCTGGCTATTGTAAATAGTGCTGCAGTGAACATTGTGGTACATGAATTTTTGAATTATGATTTTCTCAGGGTATATGCTGAGTAGTGGGATGGCTGGGTCGTATGGTAGTTCTATTTTTAGTTTTTTTTTTTTTTTTTTGCGGTACGTGGGCCTCTCACTGCTGTGGCCTCTCCCGTTGCAGCTCTGGATGCGCAGACCCAGCGACCATGGCTCACGGGCCCAGCCGCTCCGCGGCATGTGGGATCCTCCTGGACCAGGGCACGAACCCGTGTCCCCTGCATTGGCAGGCGGACTCTCAACCACTGCACCACCAGGGAAGCCCCTATTTTTAGTTTTTTAAGGAACCTCCATACTGTTCTCCATAGTGGCTGTATCAATTTACATTCCCACCAACAGTGCAAGAGGGTCCCCTTTTCTTCACACCCTCTCCATCATTTATTATTTGTAGATCTTTCGATGATGGCCATTCTGACTGGTGTGAGGTGATACCTCACTGTAGTTTTGATATGCATTTCTCTAATGATTAGTGATGCTGAGCATCCTTTCATGTGTTTGTTGGCAATCTATATATCTTCTTTGGAGAAATGTCTGTTTAGGTCTTCTGCCCATTTTTGGATTGGGTTGTTTGTTTTTTTGATACTGAGCTGCATGAGGTACTTATATATTTTGGAGATTAATCCTTTGTCAGCTGCTTTGTTTGCAAATATTTTCTCCCATTCTGAGGGTCATCTTTTCGTCTTGTTTATGGTTTCCTTTGGTGTGCAAAGGTTTTAAGTTCCATTAGGTCCCGTCTATGTTTTTTTTTTTTCCATTTCTCTAGGGGGTGGGTCAAAAGGATCTTGCAGTGATTTATGTCATAGAGTATTTTGCCTATGTTTTCCTCTAAGAGTTTTATAGTGTCTGGCCTTACATTTAGGTCTTTAATCCATTTTGAGTTTATTTTTGTGTTTGGTGTTAGGGTGTATTCTAATTTCATTCTTTTACAGCTAATATAGCTGTCCAGTTTTCCCAGGACCACATTTTGAAGAAGCTGTCTTTTCTCCATTGTATATCCTTGCTTCCTTTATCAAAGATAAGGTGACTGTATGTGTATGGGTTTATCTCTGGGCTTTCTATCCTGTTCCATTGATCTATATTTCTGTTTTTGTGCCAGTACCATATTGTCTTGATTACTGTAGCTTTGTAGAATAGTCTGAAGTAGGGAGCCTGGTTCCTGCAGTTCTGTTTTTCTTTCTCAAGGTTGTTTTGGCTCCTCCAGGTCTTTTGTGTTTCCATATAAATTGTGAAAATTTTTTCTTCTAATTCTGTGAAAGATGCCGTTAGTAGTTTGATAGGGGTTGCATTGAATTTGTAGATTGGTTTGGGTAGTATAGTCATTTTCACAATGTTGATTCTTCCAATCCAAGAACGTGGTATATCTCTCCATCTGTTTGTATCATCTTTAATTTCTTGCATCAGTGTCTTATATGTTTCTGCATCCAGGCCTTTTACCTCCTTAGGTAGGTTTATTCCTAGGTGTTTTATTCTTTTTGTTGCAGTGGTAAATGGGAGTGTTTCCTTAATTTCCCTTTCAGATTTTTCATCATTATTGTATAGGAATGCAAGAGATTTCTGTACATTAATTTTTTATGCTGCTACTTTACCAGATTCATTGATTAGCTCTGGTAGTTTTCTGCTAGGATATTTAGGATTCTCTATGTATAGTATCAAGTCATCTGCAAACAGTGACAGTTTTATTTCTACTTTTCCAATCTGGATTCCTTTTATTTCTTTTTCATTTCTGACTGCTGTGGCTAAAACTTTCAGAACTATGTTGAAAAACAGTGGTGTGAGTGGACAACCCTGTCTTGTCCCTGATCTTAGTGGAAATGGTTTCAGTTTTTCACCATGGAGAACGATGTTGGCTGTGGGTTTGTCATATATGGCTTTTATTATGTGGAGGTAAGTTCCCTCTATGCCTACTTTCTGGAGGGTTTTTATCATAAATTGGTGTTGAATATTGTCAAAAGCTTTTTCTACATCTATTGAGCTTATCATGTGGTTTTTATCCTTCAGTTTGCTAATATGATGTATCACATTGATTGATTTCCAAATACTGAAGAATCCTTGTATTCCTGGGATAAACCCCACTTGATCATGTTGTATGATCCTTTTAATGTGCTGTTGGATTCTGTTTGCTGGTACTTTGTTGAGGATTTTTGCGTCTATGTTCATCAGTGATATTGGCCTGTAGTTTTCTTTTTTTTGACATCTTTGTCTGGTTTTGGTATCAGGATGGTGGTGGCCTCGTACAGTGAGTTTGGGAGTGTTCTTTCCTCTGCTATATTTTGGAAGAGTTTGAGAAGGATAGGTGTTAGCTCTTCTGTAAAGGTTTGATAGAATTCGACTGTGAAGCCATCTGGTCCTGGGCTTTTGTTTGTTGAAAGATGTTTAATCACAGTGTCAATTTTAGTGTTTCTGATTGGTCTGTTCATATGATTTGTTTCTTCCTGGTTCAGGCTTGGAAGGTTGTACTTTTCTAAGAATTTGTCCATTTCTTCCAGGGTGTCCATTTTATTGGCATATAGTTGCTTGTAGCAATCTCTCATAATCTTTTGTATTTCTGCAGTGTCAGTTGTTACCTCTCCTTTTTCATTTCTAATTCTGTTGATTTCAGTCTTCTCCCTTTTTTTCTTGATGAGTCTGGCTAACGGTTAATCAATTTCCTTCATCTTCTCAATGAACAAGCTTTTAGTTTTATTGATCTTTGCTATCATTTCCTTCATTTCTTTTTCATTTATTTCTTTTCTTATGATTTTTATGATTTCTTTCATTCTGCTAACTTTGGGTTATTTTTGTTATTTTTCTTATTGCTTAAGTGTAAGGTTAGGTTGTTTATTTGAGATGTTTCTTGTTTCTTGAGGTAGGATTATATTCCTAGAAACTTCCCTCTTAGAACTACTTTTGCTGCATCCCATAGGTTTTATGTCATCATGTTTTCATTTTCATTGTTTCTAAGTATTTTTTGATTTCCTCTTTGATTTCTTCAGTGATGTCTTGATTATCTAGTAGTATATTGTTTAGCCTCCGTGTGTTTGTATTTTTACAGATATCCCTATAATTGATATCTAGTCTCATAGCATTGTGTTTGGAAAAGATACTTGATATGATTTCAATTTCCTTAAATTTACCAAGGCTTGATTTTTGACTCAAGATATGATCTATCCTGGAGAATGTTCCATGATCACTTGAGAAGAAAGTGTATTCTGTTGATTTTACATGGAATGTCTTATGAATATCATTCAATCCATCCTGTTTAATGTGTCATTTAAAGTTTGTGTTTCCTTATTTATTTTCATTTGGATATTCTGTCCACTTGTGAAAGTGGGGTGATAAAGTCCCCCACTATGATTGTGTAACTGTTGTTTTCCCCTTTTATTGCTGTTAGCATTTGCCCTATGTATTGAGGTGCTCCTATGTTGGGTGCATAAATATTTACAATTGTTATACCTTCTTCTTGATTGATCCCTTGAACGTTGTGTAGTGTCCTTCTTTGTCGCTTTTAAGCGACTTTATTTTAAAGTCTCTTTTGTCTGATATGAGAATTGCTACTCCAGCTTTTTTTGATTTCCATTTGAATGGAATATCTTTTTCCATCCCCTCACTTTCAGTCTGTATGTGTCCCTAGGTCTGAAGTGGGTCTCTTGTGGACAGCATATATATGGGTCTTATTTTGGTATCCATTTAGCCATTCTATGTCTTGTTTGGAGCATTTAATCCATATACACTTAAGGTAATTATCGATATGTATGTTCCTATTACCATTTTCTTAAGTGTTTTGGGTTTGTTATTGTAGGTCTTTTCCTTCTCTTGTGTTTCCTGCCTGGAAAAGTTCCTTTAGCATTTGTAGTAAAGCTGGTTTGGTGGTGCTGAATTCTCTTAGCTTTTGCTTGCCTCTAAAGGTTTTAATATCCCCGTTGAATCAGAATGAAATCCTTGCTGGGTAGAGTAATCTTGGTTGTTGGTTTTTCCCTTTCATCACTTTAGATATATTGTGCCACTCCCTTCTGGCTTGCAGAGTCTCTGCTGAAATATCAGCTGTTAACCTTATGAGGATTCCCTTGTATATTATGTGTTGCTTTTCTCTTGCTGCCTTTAATATTTTTTCTTTGTATTTAAGTTTTGATAGTTTGATTAATATGTGCTGGCATGTTTCACCTTGGATTTATCTTGTATGGGACTCTCTGTGCTTCCTGGTCTTGATTGACTATTTCCTTTCCCATATTAGAGAAGTTTTCCAATATGATCTCTTCAAATATTTTCTCAGTCCCTTTCTTTTTCTATTCTTCTTCTGGGACCTCTATAGTTCGAATGTCGGTGTGTTTAATGATGTCCCAGAGTTCACTGACTGTATCCTCAATTCTTTTTATTCTTTTTTCTTTATTCTGCTCTGTGGAAGTTGTTTCCACTATTTTATCTTCCAGGTCACTTATCTGTTCTTCTGCCTCAGTCATTTTCTGCAACTGATTCCTTCTAGAGAATTTTTATTTCATTTTTGTGTTGTTCATCATTGTTTGTTTGCTCTTTCATTCTTCTAGGTCCTTGATAAACATTTCTTGTATTTTTTCCATTCTATTCCAAGACTTAGGATCCTCTTTACTATAATTACTCTGAATTCTTTTTCAGGTATACTGCTTATTTCCTCATTTGTTTGGTCGGGTGGGTTTTTACCTTGCTCCTTCATCTGCTGTGTGTTTCTCTGTCTTCTCATTTTTCTTTCCTTACTGTGTTTGGGGTCTCCTTTTTGCAGGCTGAGATTCGTAGTTCCTGTTATTTTTAGTGTCTGCCCCCAGCGGGTAACGTTGGTTCAGTGGGTTGTGTAGGCTTCCTGGTGGAGGGGACTGGTGCCTGTGTCTGATGGATGAGGATGGATCTTGTCTTTCTGGTGGGCAGGACTGCATCTGGTGGTGTGTTTTGGGGTGTCTGTGAACTTATGACTGCTCAGGGGGGTGGTTGTGTTCCTGCCTTGCTAATTGTTTGGCACAGGGTGTCCAGTACTGGAGCTTGCTGGTCGTTGAGTCGAGCTGTGTCTTAGCTTTGCGTTGGAGATCTCTGGGGGAGCTCTCTCCGATTGATATTATGAGGGGCCACGAGGTCTCTGGTGGACCAGTCCTGGACTCAGCTCTCCCACCTCAGAGGCTCAGGCCTGGCATCTGGCCAGAGCACCAAGACCCTGTCAACCACATGGCTCAGAAGGAAATGGAGAAAAGAAAAATAAGTAAAATAAAGTTATTAAAATAAAAAATTAAAAAAGAATTATTAAAATAAAAAAATAAAAGTAATTTTAAAAAAGGAAAAAAGAAGAGAGCAACCAAACCAGGAAACAAATCCACCAATGATAACAAGTGCTAAAAACTATAGTAAAAAAAATGTACAGACGGAAACCTAGGACAAATGGTGAAAGCAAACCTATACAGACAATATCACACAAAGAAGCATACACATATACACTGACAAAAAGAGAAAAAGGAAAAAAGAATATATGTGTATATATATTAGAAAAAGGATGAAAGCCACCAAATCAGTAACCAAATCTACCAATGATAATAAGGTCTAAATACTAAACTAAGATAAACATATAAATCAGAAACTAGTCAGTTACATACAGCAAACCCCAAGTCTACAGTTGCTCCCAAAGTTCACTGCCTCAATTTTGGGATGATTTGTTGTCTATTGACATATTTCCCAGATGCAGGGACCATCAAGTTGACTGTGGATATTTAATCCGCTGCTCCTGAGGGTGCATGGAGAGATTTCCCTTTCTCTTTGTTCGCATAGCTCCTGGAGTGCAGCTTCGGATTTGGCCCTGCCTCTGCATGTAGGCTGCCCTCTGGCATCTGTTGTTCACCCAGACAGGAGGGGGTTAAAGGAGTGGCTGAATAGGGGCTCTAGCTCACTCAGTCCAGGGGAAGGCAGGGGTATGGAATGTTGGTTGTGCCTGTGGCGGCAGAGGCCTGCATGAGGCTGCAGCAGCCTGAGGCATGCCGGGGAAGTTGTCCCTGGATCACAGGACCCTGGCAGTGGCGGGCTGCATAGGCTTCCAGGAGGGGAGGTGTGGATAGTGACCTGTGTTTGCACACAAGATTCTTGGTGGCTGCAGCAGCAGCCTTAGCATTGCACGCCCATCTCTGGTGTCTGAGCTGATATCCGTGGCTCGTGCCCATCTCAGGATCTCATTTAAGTGGTGTTCTGAATCCCCTCTCCTGGTGCACCCCGAAACAATGGTCTCTTGCCTCTTAGGCAGTTCCAGGCTTTTCCCCGGACTCTCTCCTGGCTAGCTGTGGCACACTAGCCTCCTTTAGGCTGTGTTCATGCAGCCAACCCCAGTCCTCTCCCTGGGATCTGACTTCCCGAGCCTGAGCCTCAGCTCCCAGCCCCAACGTGCCCCGGCAGGTGAGCAGACAAGCCTCTCAGGCTGGTGAGTGCTGGTCAGCACCAGTCCTCTGTGCGTGAATCTCTCTGCTTTGCTCTCTGCACCCCTGCTGCTGCACTCTCCTCTGTGGCTCCGAAGCTTCCCGCCCACCCAACCCCCGTCTCCACGAGTGAAGGGGCTTTCTAGTGTGTGTGGAAACTTTTCCTCCTTCACAGCTCCCTCCCAGAGGTGCAGGTCCCACTCCTATCCTTTTTTCTCTGTTTTTCCTTTTTTCTTTTACCCTACCCAAGTACATGGGGTGTTTCTTGCCATTTGGGAGGTCTGAGGTCTTCTGCCAGCATTCAGTAGGTGTTCTGTAGGAGTTGTTCCACATGTAGATATATTTTTGATGTATTTGTGGGTAGGAAGGTGATCTCCACATCTTACTCCTCAGCCATCTTGAAGGTCCTCCCTCATGACACTTTCAAGTCGGGCCCCAACAAGTGTCCTCTTGCCCTGTGTTGTTGGAGCCAGTAGAACAAGACTGAGTTTGGTTTAGAAGCAGAGGAAGGCTTTATTCTTTGAACAAAAACTGAAGAGGCTGGATCTGAGCTCTAGAGCACACACTCCCCTGACAGGCAGGGAAGGGGCAGAGTTCTTGGGGGGCAGGCTAGCTGTGCTGCTTACACTGCCCCTGCACACGGCCCCACCCCCAGCGCCATCGCCATCTGGAATTGAGTGTCGTGTGCAGCTCTTCTGCACATGGTCCCGAACTGACACATCAGCACGGTCATTTCTCACCAGGAATTCTGGTCTGAAGTGTCAGTGCAAGGCTTCTGCCCATGGCAACCTATGAGCAAGTGAAACTAGACGAAGCACAAAGGAAAACAAAAGGTTAGGCTTTATTTTATTACCCGGATTCTATTTTTACTTCCCAGGAATTGTTAATGGGCTTTGTTGGTGACAGTAGTTCTCAGAGTAGAGTCAAACATATCTCCAAAATTTAGATTTCTAATGACGAATTATGCTATTTAAGTGATTAACATAAAGTATTTTACATTACTAAAGGTACTACAGACCCGCCTCTTTACCCTGGAAGCACACTTGCAGCCTGTTTCTCCAGGCCTTCAGACTTGGGTCATGGACTGGAAGTATACCACCGGCTTTCCTGGACCTCCAGCTTCCAGAGGTACTCCTCAGCCTCCAGAATTGACCGTGTGGCTGACAGGGTGTAGGTACTCTGGCCAGGTGTCGGGCCTGAGCTTCTGAGGTGGGAGAGCTGAGTTCAGGACATTGGACAACCGGAGATTTCCAGCCCCTCATAATATAAATCGGCAAGAGCTCTCCCAGAGATCTCTGTCTCAACACTAAGACTCAGCTCCGCTCAATGACTAGCAACCTCCAGTGCTGGACACCCTAGGCCAAACAACTAACAAGACAGGAACACAACCCCACCCATTAGTAGAGAGGCTGCCTAAATCATAATAAGGTCAAGGACACTCCAAAACACACCACCTGATGCAGTCCTTTCCACCAGAAAGACAAGATCCATCCTCATCCACCAGAACACAGGCACCAGTCCCCTCCACCAGGAAGCCAACACAACCCATTGAACCAACCTTACCCATGGGGGGCAGACACCAAAAACAACAGGAACCAGGAATCTGCAGACTGTGAAAACGAGACCCCAAATGTAGTAAGATAAGCAAAATGAGAAGACAGAGAAATATGCAGCAAATGAAGGAACAAGATAAAAACCCACCAGACCAAACAAATAAAGAGGAAATAGACTATCTGAAAAAGAATTGAGAATAATTATAGTAAAGATAGTCCAACATCTTGGAAATAGAATGGAGAATATACAAGAAACATTTATCAAGGACCTAGAAGAACTAAAGAGCAAACAAACAATGGTGAACAACACAATAAATGAAATTAAAAATTCTCTAGAAGGAATCAATAACAGAATAACTGAGGCAGAAGAACAGATAAGTGACCTAGAAAATAAAATAGTGGAAATAACTACCACAGAGCAGAATAAAGAAAAAAGAATGAAAAATAATTGAGAACAGACTCAGAGACCTCTTGGACAACATTAAACATACCAACATTTGAATTATAGGGTGCCAGAAGAAGAAGAGAAAATGAAAGGGAGAGAAAATATTTGAAGAGATTATATTGGAAAACTTCTCTAATATGGGAAAGGAAATAGTCAACTAAGTCCAGGAAGCACAGAGATTCCCATACAGGATAAATCCAAGGAGAAACATGCCAAGACACATATTAATCAAACTATCAAAAAGTAAATACAAAGAAAAAATATTAAAAGCAGCAAGGGAAAAGCAACAAATAACATACTAGGGAATCCCCATAAGGTTAACAGCTGATCTTTCAGCAGACACTCTGCAAGCCAGAAGGGAGTGGCAGGACATATTTAAAGTGATGAAAGGGGAAAACCTACAACCAAGATTACTCTACCCAGCAAGGATCTCATTCAGATTTGACGGAGAAATTAAAACCTTTAGAGGCAAGCAAAAGCTAAGAGAATTCAGCACCACCAAACCAGCTTTACAACAAATGCTAAAGGAACTTCTCTAGGCAGGAAACACAAGAGAAGGAAAAGACCTAGAATAACAAACCCAAAACACTTAAGAAAATGGTAATAGGAACATATATATCAATAATTACCTTAAATGTAAATGGATTAAATGCTCCAACCAAAAGACATAGACTGGCTGAATGGATATAAAAAGAAGATCCATATATATGCTGTCCACAAGAGACCCACTTCATACCTAGGGACACATATAGACTGAAAGTGAGGGGATGGAAAAAGATATTCCATGTAAATGGAAATCAAAAGAAAGCTGGAGTAGCAATTCTCATATCAGACAAAATAGACTTTAAAATAAAGACTATTACAAGAGACAAAGAAAGACACTACATAATCATCCAGGGATGAATCCAAGAAGAAGATACAACAATTGTAAATATTTATGCACCCAACTCAATACATAAGGCAAATGCTAACAGCCATAAAAGGGGAAATCGACAGCAACACAATAATAGTAGGGGAGTTTAACACCCCACTTTCACCAATGGACAGATCATCCAAAATGAAAATAAATAAGGAAACACAAGCTTTAAATGATACATTAAACAAGATGGATTTAACTGCCCAAAAATGGGGAGATGACCTAAATAGACATTCTCCAAAGAAGATATACAGATTGCCAACAAACATGAAAGGATGCTCAACATCACTAATCATTAGAGAAATGCAAATCAAAACTACAATGAGGGGCTTCCCTGGTGGCGCAGTGGTTGAGAGTCCGCCTGCCGATGCAGGGGATGCGGGTTCGTGCCCCGGTTCGGGAGGATCCCACATGCCGCGGAGTGGCTGGGCCCGTGAGCCATGGATGCTGAGCCTGCACGTCCGGAGCCTGTGCTCTGCAACGGGAGAGGCCACAGCAGTGAGAGGCCCACGTACCGCAAAAAGAAAACTACAGTGAGGTATCACCTCACACCAGTCAGAATGGCCATCATCAAAAAATCTACAAACAATAAATGCTGGAGAGGGTGTGGAGAAAAGGGTACCCTCTTGCATTGTTGGTGGGAATATAAATTGATACAGCCACTATGGAGAACAGTATGGAGGTTCCTTAAAAAACTAAAAATTGAACTACCATATGACCCAGTAATCCCACTACTGGGCATATACCCTGAGAAAGCCATAGTTCAAAAAGAGTCATGTACCACCATGGTCATTGGAGCACTATTTACAATAGCCAGGACATGGAAGCAACCTAAGTGTCCATCGACAGATGAATGGATAAAGAAGCTGTGGCACATATATACAATGGAATATTACTGAGGGATAGAAAGAAACAAAACTGAGTTATTTGTAGTGAGGTGGATGGACCTAGAGACTGTCATACAGAGTGAAGTAAGTCAGAAAGAGGAAAACAAATACTGTATGCTAACACATATATATGGAATCTAAAAATAAAAAATGGTCTGAAGAACCTAGGTACAGGACAGGAATAAAGACACAGATGTAGAAAATGGACTTGAGGACACATGGAGGGGGAAGTGTAAGCTGGGACGAAGTGAGAGAGTGGCATTGACATATATACACTACCAAATGTAAAATAGATAGCTAGTGGGGAGCAGCCACATAGCACAGGGAGATCAGCTCGGTGCTTTGTGTCCACCTAGGGTGGTGGCATAGGGAGGGTGGGAGGGAGGCTCAAGAGGGAGGGGATTAGGGGATATATGTATACATATAGCTGATTCACTTTGTTATACAGAAGAAACTATGACAACATCTTAATGCAATTATACTCCAATAAAGATGTTAAAAAATATAAAATAAAATAAAAATAAACATTTCCCCCCCAAAAAATAAAAAATAAAATGGTACTACAAACAAAAATGAGCTTTTTGAAAATAGGGCTTATATCACATATTTACAGTTGGATTTCTCTGACCACTCTTCAAGATTTAAATAGTCATGAAGGACTGAAAGTCTTCCACTTCTGTGTTTTCCTGCTACTTCTTTGTATTTCCTGCTAATTTTTTTCATGTAAATGATGATAACTTATTGAGGGAGTAAAATTCCTTTACTATATACTCTTGTAATTCTGATGATATATCCATTGTGATACAGTAACTTTGATTTCATGCATTTGGCTTTGATTTTGATTGCATTCATGCTTGTAAGGCAGAAATCACACCTTCACCAAATTACACTTGCAACCCCCCTAAATTGTCCATGTATTTCATGTACATAATTTTATTTTGTATATAAAGTAAGCACAGTAATTCTTATGCACACTGAAGTTTGATAAACAGTAATCTGAGAAAGGAACAAATTATCTCTTTGCAGATGTTCAAGTAATCAAACCATTCTGCATTCAGAATAACCTTCAAATTGCAAAGGAGTATGAGGATGGGTGGAGGACTTCAAAATGTTTCTGTGTGCCTGCAGGGTGAATTTTATGCTGTTTCAGTGTTAATCCTACATAAATATTTTTTAAAAATTAACAGTTTTTTTTAATGAGACATTGGAGTACATCTTATGGGAGGTTAGCATCTAAAGGTGTCTCCTGAGTTAAATGCTCTTATGATAAAACTCCATGGAATTGTGATCCCCGCATTTTTTTTGTTAGCTTTTTCCTATTGTATTTTTGTCCAACCTTTTTTAGAGAGATTTATTATGAATTTACACTAAAAACAGTATTATATTTAAAGTGTTAACTTAGATACATATATACATATATAAAACTTATGAAAGGATCACCACCATCCAAAGAATTTATATATCAATCACCCGAAAAGTTTCAACACCCTTCCCTCTTCCTCTCCGCATAGCCGGGCAACCACTGCTCTGACTCTGTCACTATCATGTTTACATCTCCTGTTATAACATGTACTTAATTTTGTCTGTCATTTTTCATTCAGCATAATCACTTTAAGTGATTGTCATTTCATAATTTTCACCAGTTTCACTGGGAAATACGTCATCGGAGCTCCTCACACTGTCAACCAGAAATGGAGCTCTTTCCTTCACTGCTTAAAGCATGGTTTCCTTTGGTTTTTTGAACATATTTATAGTTGCCTTGAAGGCTGCCTCCTGAATCAGACATCTGGCCCTCTCACATGCTCTTTCTGTTACTTGCTTGTTTTTCTCCTATGTATGGGTCACATTTCCTATTTCTTCGTGCGCCTCATAATTTTTTGTTGAAAACTGGCTGTTCAGATATCATGTTGTAGTAACTCTGGATGCTGATCTCCTTGGTTCAGGACTTCTTGTTGCCTTGCTTGCTTGTTCATTTGATTAGTGTTTTGGCTGGATGATTTTAGTGAAGTCCGTTTCCCTGCAATGTGATACCTCTGATACCACATCTCAGAGAGTGCAGGCTTGGATACGTACAGTCAAAAATGACAGCGTCTTAGCAGAGCTCTCTTTGACTCTTCTCCAGTTCTCTGTGTTAAGCTATCTGCCTCTTTTGATATTACACCCAGTGGTTAGGCTCCCTAATTGCCCGCTGATTGCTCTAAATTTTTGGCAATGCCTTACAGTATAAATTGCTCCATGGTCTGATCCAATTAAAAGCAGGTCCCTTTTCAGGAGTAGTTTTTAAAGGCAATTTTGAGGTTTGTTCTGAAACTAGAAGAGATCATTTTAGCTGTTTCTTTCCCTGATAAATAACTGGCCTATGTTTTACCAGATTGCTCCCTTAGAGCCTCCAGCCTCCTTTTATATGCTAGAACTCCAAATCCCCATTGATTTTAAGAGTGTAATTAGGCTTGAACTTTCTCATACTCTACTCCCAATAAAGTCAGTTCACCTGAAGGGAGCTTTGGAGCCTTCTGGTCTTATGGCTTGCCTCTCCCCATGGGCAAACTCTGAGTCATTGCCCCAGAACTGGGGGAGAGGACAATGGACCACTTCTCTTGGGGTGACTCTTCTACTTTATGAGCAGGATGCTCAGTGAGGATGGTAGCCTCTGTTTTTCTCAGCTTTCCTCTACCAGCATGGAATCTCTGCCCCATGAGCAAGCTGGGGCAAGGACTTATATTTACAGTATTAACATATGGAGTCCCATTATCCTTAATCTGCCTTGCCTGGGTAGGGCCTCCACCCTATGAGCGAGAGCTGAATGGGGGAACAGAGCCCTCTACCTCTTGGCTGCATTTGTTCAGAATTCAGCTTCTGCAAGACAGAACTTGGAAGGATGAGAAATGCTTTCTGCCTTCTCCTCCAGGGGAGATACTGTAGTTTCTGATAAAGATCTGGAGCAAGATAAAGCCCCATCATCTTGGCCACACCTGACTAGAATGGAGTTTCTGTTATGCTGAGCTGGGATTGGAGAAAGAGGAAACAGGGCATGACTCAAGTGCCACCAATGCTCATTGTTCTTACTGACATTTAGATTTTATTAAATAAATATTTATTTAGTTTCTGTATATCCTTAAGACAGTTTCCAGTGAGTTTTAAAAGATTGAGGTTTTTTGGCTTTTATAATTTTTACCATTACAGATGTTTCATTGAGGAACGGGTTCACAAAGCTGTCATTCTGGAAGTCCTGTTTCCAGTTTTTGACTATTACATAGAAAGCTATAAGAAATTATTGTACAAGTCTTTTGTTTGGGCATATGCTTTTTCTTCACCTTGGGCAAATATCTAAGAGTGGAATGACTGGGTTATAGTCAGATTGTAAGGCAGGTCTGTGTTTAACTTTTTAAGAGACTATCAAACTATTTAAGGTGTCTGCAATATTTTACATTCTCATCTGAAGAGATTAAGTGTACTAGCTGCCTCACAGTGTCTTCCATACTTGGCATGGTGAGTCTAGTAGTATCTCACTGTGGCTTTAATTTGAATTTTCCTAATGAGTAATGGTGATGAGCATTTTTTCATGTGCTTACTTATTATCTTTATATCTTTGGTTAAATGTCTTTTCAGATCTTTGGTATATTTTTTTAAACTGGGTATTTGTTTTCTTATTAATATGTTTTTAGAGTTCAGAGTCTTATTTTTTTGTTCCTGTATTTTTATGTTAGTTAGGTACGTTGCTTTACATTGTGAATTCTTGCATGCATCATGTAGTTCAAATTTTATTTTAGTTTAATTAAAACTTTCTTCTTTCAATAGCTGAGCTTAGTTCATTTTCTTATAAAAAATAAAAATAATACACAAAAAGCAAGTAGGAAATCCAGTTGTACAAGTTTGTACAAAAGTACTTGTGATGAAAGCCGATTTCCCCTGTCCTTCCTAACCCTCTGCATTCTCAGGCCTTTTTTGTAAGAGGCAATCCCTTTAACCATTTATGACTTTAGTTGTAAGGAGGGGTCCACACGTATAGAGGATTTAGATGAAGCTTTATTTTTATTGACTTATCTTTCCTTTTGATCTTATCTATCCACTTTCTGTTGTGCTAGTTGAGAATTTAGCTAACTTTCAAAACACATTCACAAATATTGACAATTAAGTACCTTTGATTTGACATGGTTATAGTTACAATACATTTAAATTTCTATTTCTTGATTTCTTAAGTTCTTATTTATAAATATTTCCCAAATGAAGAATTTTCCATCTCTAGACTTTTGTCAATTTTACCAAAAATTTGTGTTAATATCAGTAACACATTTAGCTTCTGGCAATATTGGCAAATGAATCCTCCTCTCCTATATTCCACCAACTTCCTCAAGTAATGTCTTTTCTAGTTTGCATCAGCTAAAAGTGATGACTTTCTTGTATAATTATTTGTGGTAGAGCTGGATATTTCTTACTGCCTTTCTTTTATCTTACTGGGAGAATAAAAGGAAAATAAAGCATACACATTCTTTACTCTGTTACTAATGTCTTCCAGTTTCTTAATCATTTTTCTGTTGCTTGGGACACATTTTTGAAGAAATCCTTCTTAGACTTTTGAAGGCAATTTTTTTCCCACCATGTGACCAGTTACTTCACAAAATACACATCTGTTTCCTTGAACTTCACTGTTTCATAGAGTTTTATGCTTTTTTTTTAATTCAAGCTTTTGCTCTTTCTTGATTTACTCATTTTACTTGAGTACCTCATCAAATGAAAGAAAAAGGTGAATGGGAGCTACAGTAATACACGTTACTTTGGCTATGAGTAAACGTTAATTTAACTCAAATTGTCTAAAGCATAAAGGAGAGTTATGTATTAGTTCAAGAAAAGTCCAGGAAGACCATATTTGTGTCCAAGGTTTTAATAATTTCATATAGCTCAGTCTCAATTTCACTTTCAAGTTTGGCCTTTTTAAAACAGTCTGTCTTCTCATGATGGCCACTGAAAGATCTAGACTTATAGCTGTCCAGGGTTAAGTCCAGAGAAAGCTTTTCTCAGTAGCAGCCATGTGAATATGTAAAAGCTACTAAATATGTCTCATGGCTGAAAGCGGTCATGTACCCACTGCTGATCGAATCAGTATGGGCAAAGAACATTAGCCCCACCTCATGGAGTTGGGACTTGTGCATAGAATCACCCAAACCATTTGAATGGAGCTTGGAAAAAGAGTAGTTCCCAGATGAAAATCTCTTTGCTAATAATAGAACAAAGCGGAAGTGAATGCTGAGATTACAATAAATTTCCTCCTCATGGGGTAAAAGTCCTTTTTATGTATTTTCAGTTTTGCTATGGTAATAAACAGTCAAAATCTCAGTGACTTACAACAGCATATATTTATTTCTGTCTCACATCGTATGAGGGCTGTGGATCAACTTCAGCTCTGCTTGACTCAGCGTGGCTCAACATGGCTCAGCAGCTCAAATCTTGTCATTCAGAGCCTCAGCCTGGTAGAGTATCCCCTGTTTAGGATGTGCATTCTCACAGCAGAGGGCAGGGATGCAAGGGTGATGTCAAACCAAATCACACAGTAACATTTAAAGCTTCCAACTGAGATCTGGCAAATACCATGTCCATTCACATCTCAGTTGCCAAAGCACATCTACCTGGTCAAAATCTGTGGTCAGTGCCATGGCAACATATGCTCAGAAAAATCACAGGTCGATTGATAGGGATGTATAATCCTATTACGAGGAGAGAGTGAATATTTTTCAGTCACTATACAATCTACCACAAGAGTATAGAATTCTAGATTACAAACTATTTCCCTATAATTTTTGAAGATGTTTCACTTTTTTGGCATCTATTTTTACTGATGAAAAATATGAAGTTGATCTGATTATTATTCTTTATAGCTTATTGTATTTCCTTTAGAAGTTTTCAGGATAGACTCTATCTCAGTTTGGTGAAGTTTTCATTTGCATTCTTATCAGATGTTTTGTTCTGCTTCGAGTATCTAAGTCTAAACATTTTATGTGTGTGTGCGATTTAATGTGTGTATCCTTTATTTTAATTGTTTTTGCTATTCTTTCCCTTCTATCTTTGCTAATTTGGAAGGAATATAGTGTATTCAATTGTTCTTTTCTAAATGTGAGTATCTCCATATCTTTAAATTACATTGCCTAAACTTTTCTAGTTATCAGCTACAGAGAGTAAACAATATCCTTTGACTCCCTGCTGTGGAAAATTAAGGACTATTGTACCCTTCACTGTCTGGCCAGCTCTCCCAATTTTTGGTACACTCTGGGATATTTTTGCCTATTATTTTTCAGTGTATTAACTTTTATTTCTATAATTAAAACACATTCCGTTTTGCAACTAGTTTTTATAATTTTTAAGATTTAATGGTATGCTTACATGGATTCAGAATTCTCTTCTAATCCTTTCATTCTTTGACTTGTTGATTTATTGTTTTTAATTTTGATTCATTATGTATTTGACTGCATTGCATTTTCATATAGACTTTTCAAAAAATGCTATATATATTAAATTCATTTATATTTAAAAATGTCTTTTTATTTTCTTTTTATGTGAATGCTGCCCTTGTTTAGAACATATTTAAAATATTTCCCCTGAACCTTAATTAGATAGTGATCTTTGTTCTAAGTACTTTAATGTGCTGGAACAGTCTGGGTGCAAAATGATAACTGCATATTATTTTACGTTTAGAAAATATACCAGTTTATGTCTTATTCTCAGGGGTTCTGTATTTCTTTCTTGTTTTTTTTTTTTACATATGATAAACTCTCCATCCACATAACCAAGATTTGCTTTGCAGCAAATAGCTCCTTCTATGCTTTCTATTCTGTTTGTTCTAATTGCTTTATTAGGGATATCTCCCTTTATATTTGCTCCTCCTCTTTTCAGTATGTTTTAATTCTAGCAAAATTTTGCCAAGAGTTATTCTTTTCTTTTAAAGTGTTAATTTTTCACGTTTGAAAAATCAATCTTCTTTGCTTCTGATAATTCCATAGGCATTATATTTCTTTGGATACCACAAGAATATAACATAGTAATTCAGTGTTACATTGGAAAGGATCTTAGAAGCTACATAGACACAGTCCTCCCTTTATAACTAGGACCAGGAAGAGTTCAGAATGAAGAAGTTATTTACATATGGCCCCGCAGTCTACTACCTCCTAGCTGGGTTCAGACTACAAAGACACAAACCAGAAATCAACCAATGAGGAAAGGAGAGTGGTTCTTTATTACTCCCTTCTGTTTGTTCCTTGTCTTCAATTATCAATATTTATCATAGTTTTAATTGATTGGGAAGCATGGCATCGTGATAGCCACTCCTTATATACATAGTACATCAAAGAACCAAGTGAATTTTATGGAATAACTATAGCAAATTTTATTTCCTCAAATCCTTTCCATATAAATACAAGTTATCCTGAGTGAATATTGTTAAGAGCTTCCCTGAATTCATTATCTTTCAAAATGGAAAATATAATCTAAGTTATAGCAAAAAGCCAGGAAACTTAGATTGACTCAGGCTTAAGCCACAATTTCTCCAGCATATTGTAAACAATTGGTTCTCTAGTCTATCTCTGATATTTATTAACAAGATAATAAAAATGGGGAAAGACGTGGTTTGAGAAAATGCTTTGCTTCATATTAAAGAATTTTAGTCATACATGTGCCAGTTCAGTCTCATCAGAAGGAAATTAGCCACATAAGTTTCCATAAGGAAGATTCAACATTTTTTAAAACGTGGGACCAAGAACCTTTTTTCATTCTTCAGTTCATGGAGCCAAACTGACACATTAAATAGTTATCCTGAAATTGTTTCTTCTTTCTCTGTTCATCAGCCAATCCTCCACTGGCTCACTTTAGTGGTAATCCTGGATAAATCTTTGCAACACAGCAACAAAAAATGAAATGAAGTACAGATATGGCAAATCTTTCATAATTTAACATCTATCTATGCTGTTTCCTGTATATATATATATATATATATATATATATATATATAACATGTGATATGTGTGTGTGTTTCCTCCAAAACATATATTAAAATGTCAATAATAGAAAATTCAGTTTATGGAATTATGGATCATTAGATTTTACTTTTTCTTCTCTGATAAACCCTAGGAATTATTAAAAGTGCAAATAATTATATTATGAATTAAGCTTATGCCACATAAAATCACTTAAAGAATTATTAATAATTACTGTTACGAGAGTACACAGCTTATAAAACTTAAGTTTATAAGAAAGCACCCAAACTTACTTTTTTTGCTTTCTTTTACTTTTAAAAACAAGGGTTGGCTTAGATATTTGGCTTATACTCAAATATGTCCCTCTTAAAAAAATGACTGTATTATACTACTTTATTTTCTTTGCTGGATAAAATACCATTTTATTGGAGAAAATGATTTGATTCTTATGATTGCTGGAAAATAAATTTGAATTATATGTGAAGATATTTTGGACTATTTCAAAAATATTTTAACATCATTCTAAGCTTCTTATTTAAATGGTTATGGTGATTTACAAAATAAACATCCAGTCAAATATGTTTCAAGAACATTATTTATCCATTCTCCCAAACACTATATATCAAAATGTCCTATACACCCATGTATTTACCACAGTCTTGGTGATCAGCTTTTCCACAGCAAAACATTGCTGTTGCCAAGATGTTGGATTAATGACTGTGTTTACCTTCACAGTAATGGAAAATATTAAACAATGCAACATCTTAAGCTTGGAGGTCTGACTAATGCTGTAGAGCTAGTTGAAATTTGCTTAACTCATGCAGTGTGTATGGGAAGAATAACAACTCTGAGTCTTGTTCTTTGCCAGTCGGTGTCAGTAAACATATTTTGTACCAGCATGACTATTTTTATCCTTCTTTGTATACATTAATTCTATATTTTTGGGGGGATATGCAATGTAAAATACAGGATTTCTTTAGATATGATCATAATGTGAGCATGTTTAGATATGCCGAGTTCTCAGTAACATGAGCAGTGGGGTGGGAGAGAGAGATTATTGGGTTTGTACAGTATCTAAAATAAATGTGTCCTCCCTTAGCTGGCTTGTTTAAGGGCAGGTTGTTATGACAGTGAGCCATGTACAAAGGGATGAAAGTTCAGACCTAGTCTAGGCAGGTTTTGGTGCATGAGAGAAAGATCTATTAACCAATTAAAGTTGGCTTTTCAGATTATGGCTAACACTCAAAGTCAGTGGTGACTTTTTCATGGAGGACCCTAGTCAGGCATTGGATAATGGAAATAGGCCTCAGTTCCTGGGAGTGACAGTTTCTTCTGGTTACATGGTTTTAGGACAGAGTTCTATTCTTATCATATCATTAAAGGATCAGGTAGAAACACGGAAGAAAAAGTAATAGTCATATAGATATGCCCACCCAGTTGGTGAGGGAAGGAAGGAGAGAGAAGAAGAGAAAGAGAAGTTCTGGAGATATTTGCAAAGCTAAATAAGAAGCTCATAGGTAACAAGAATTTACCTAAGATATTGGCCTCATTGAAGAAAGACTAATCCTAGGCTATATCCTCTAACAGAGGTTGCTGATTTCCTTTTGTCTTGCTCAGAATTGACTTAAGAATTAAGAAAGACTAATTGGGTAAGGGCTGATTTGAGCAATTCTAACTATGATGAACCTAGGAAGTCAGGGGGAAAAATCAATAAAAATATCCCATCTACTCTTGTGATATCTCATTAGGAGTGGGAACATGATGATTTATGATTTATAAAACAGCTAAATCTATTTTATAGGCAATGCATATGTGGGTTTGTTAGGAGTTAATGAATTGTGAGATAATTTTCCAAAGTTTGCATTTAAACTCTGCTGTAAAAAATAGATTCTGAACTCTACTCAATGTTCTGTAATAACTGATATAGGAAAAGAATCTGAAAAGGAATAGATATATGTATGTGTGTAACTGAATCACTTTGCTATACACCTGAAACTAACACAAGATTGTAAATCAACTATACTCCAATATAAAATAAAAATTAAAAAAAATAGATTCTGTAGGGAAAAAAGCTTTGTTATAAAGTATCAGTTTCTTTTTTGTGTGTTTTTTTGGTTTGTTTGTTTTGTTTTGTTTAGTATCTATCAAGTCTCAGTAACTTTCTGTATTTGTGCATCTCACTGCCATCACTAAGCACGATCTCCATGAAAGCCTGTCTTTTTCAGCTGGATACTCAAAACCAAGAACTGGTTCAGAAAAAAGCCTCAAGCAAGATGTGTTGAATCAACAATATCCCATTACATGCTTAGGATGACTTAGAGTAATGGGACTTCTAGGCATTCATCAAATGCAAGTATCTACATTAAAATTTATGGTTGCAGCACTCTCTTGGGTATGCATAGATATCCACCTCTCCTAGCCCCCTTGCCTTTAGTATAGTACTTAAAATTTCTTTCTTTATCCCTATAAATAGTATTTCTCAAGGCGTTAAAACTTTGTTTTTCATTCAGACTTCTTCACTCCTTCTCTTACTTACATGCTCTAAGGCATAAATAAATTTAAAACTTAAAGTGTATTTGGAAACAGAATTATTTTCTCTTTTCTGTATTTGTCATTCTTGTTCACAAATAAATGGAGAAGTAGATAGATAGAAACTATGAGCTTTCTGTATTGGAGATATATTATTTTCTTCATCACTCACACACACGCAAATGGAGAATTCATTAGTCTTATATTAAGTAATATGCTTTGTTCTGGGAAGAGTGATATGTTCTGGGAATCCCAACATTAATTAAAATCCACTTTCTTTAATCAAAGAACTCACAGCCTGGTCAGTGAAACAGAATTGTAAAGAGTAAACAATAAGATAATCAGATAAAAACTAAAATAGAAGGTTAAAAAGTGTTAAGAAAGAACTGATTCTGTTATCTAATGTTCCACAGTCGTACTGCACCTTCTATAAATTTCCATTTTGTGATTTGGTCATTCATGATCAAAGACTCCCTTATTAGTCAGTAACAATGGAATTCAAAAGAAAAAAGTCGGTTTGCTATGCAAATATTACTTGTTTGATTTTCTTTGGCAAGTTGTCAATAAGTTATAACACACTTTTAAATAAAAGCAGTTAACCCTCCCCTTTCCTTATTTCTTTAAGAAGTCACTAAAAATGATCATCAGACCCGAAGTGGGAGAGTTGATTATCCATATGATGCTAAGCTCTTATTGTAATTACTGCACAGCATGTGAGAAGTCTTTAGACGAAGTTATTGAAAGTCCCAGGTCAGTGACTGCAATAAATGTGTACATACTACACACATTGTTAAGAGAAGCACTAATTACCCACTTCTGCCTCAATAGAGTTTCACTGCATTGCCCAGGTATAAAAATATTAAAAAAACACCTCTGGGTCTTTCTTCCAGCCCTTACTTGACCATACCACAGACAAATCAGTAAATTATCTAGCTGGTAGAATTAATAAAGTCTCATCTCTCTTATTCTCAATGTCTCTCTTTCATTCTCTGAACCCATCTCTTGAACTAGTCTTCCTTAAAGAACATAAGATCTCTCTATTCCTATACTCCATGCAAAAAGCAACCAAGCAAGATCTAATTGTGTAAAGCTGTAGTCGTGTGATTTCTTTTCCTGAGGTAAAATTATGAAGTAATTGGGCCTTCAGTCCAAGCTGGGTTTTCATACTCCAGTCCAGCTTTCCAAGTTATTATATTACTCCTGTGTTTCTGTCATAATTGGTTCTGAATTCAGAAGAGAGTAAGTTATGATTTGTCATCTAAACATCAACACACTTTGATATGAAAAAAAAAGTTAAACACTGAAGTGTATACAAAGGTTAATTCAATATGTGCCTTTTCAGAGTCTGTGATCTAAATAGGGATAAAATTTTTATCCACAGTTATTACCCAAATAGCTGCAATATCAGGACAAAAATGTCTAAAAGCAGAGAATATAGGTTGTTACAGAGACTGCAAGTTGCCTGCTCCAGTTTCCAATCTTCCCTTTCGGAATGTTGACTATCAAGAAGGAAGTTTACATTTACCGACATCCTTTCGGCCAGGTGGTGTCATTTGCCTAAATACATACTAATCAATGAGTTGGAAGTTGCAGTATTATGTGGATCTTTCAGGTAATTTGTTTAAAAGAGAACCAGAATGTGTCTTTTGTCTTTCCTCTTTTCTCCATCTTACTGTTTAGGATGCTCCTTCTGTGAGTCTATTTTGGTATATGGGGACCTGGGTCACACCCTAGTTTTAGTGAAACATGAAGCTAGAAAGTCATCATTCCCACCCTAGAGACTGCTCAGATCTAGACTTCTTACGAGAAAGGTTTAAACTTTTATCTTTGTAAAGCACTGTTTCTATGATTTCTGTTAGGCACAGCCAAACTGACCTTTAGATAATAAATTATGAAGTAAAGGAGAGACATTTTGAGGATGATGACATATGAGATAAGAATGAGTGATGGGTAGGAATTATATATGATGCTAAATTGCTGGCAGGAGAGTGTGTTGTGTTTCAGATTAAGGAGAGAGCATGTGCTAGAGAGCAAAGTGGCTTTTCAGGAATTTTAAGAAATAAAAATCATCTAGCTTTATGGGAGTGGAGATGTGAAGACGGCCAGGGTCTGGAGGGCCTTGAACCCAGACTGAAAAATAATAGATGATTGAGTAAGCAGAGGCTGTTAACAGGTTTTTGGATCAGGAGAGACCTAATTATTCCATGCTTTAAGAAGGTAAATATGGAAATCACGAGTGGATGGATGTAGAAAGGGAGACTCAGCAGAAATGTGACAAACAGATGTGGGATGGTTGCACAACTAGGTGAATATACTAAGTCCACTGACTTGTATACATTAAAAGAGTGAATTCTGTGAAGAGTTTGGGGGCACATGAAAAGGAGTCCAGGCAGCCTGTAGGAAAAGAGAACAGCTCCCAGCTCCCAGCCAGCCTGGAAAGAGGACCTCGGAGCCATAGCCACAAGAAACTGGATTCTGCCAACAATCTGAATGAGTTTAGAAGCAGGTTCTTCCCAAGAGCCTCCAGTTGGCGCTATGTGGCTTGTGAGATCTTAGTTCCCTGACCAGGGATCAAACCTGCTCCCTTGGGACTGAAAGCTCAGATTCTTAAACACTGGACCATCAGGGAAATCCCCAGAGTCCCCCACTTCTTACCACTTCTGCCACCCTTGTCCAAGCCACCATCATCTCAGGTTTATCCACTGAGAGGGACTGGGGGTGGCAACATACCAAAGCAAGGAGCCCACTTAGCAACCGGATCTTAGATTCTGAGTGCTAAGAAATCTAGCAGAGACCATCTTCATCAAATGAATCAAGTAAACAAAGTTAACATCACAAGGAATGCAACAAATTGAAATTGTGCATGCCCCGATAGGATGCAGTAGGAAGAACACAGCATCATTGCGTGATATTCCTGACAAAGTGCATCACTTGAGACCTGTGACTTGCACGAGTGCCACCTCCAGTAGAATCCTGTGGGACAAAATTCATTTTCCATGTGGATAGGAATTATCAAAGCAAAAACTGCACTGGACAAAGTTATAGAGCCATGTGGCTGACAGGGTCTTGGTGTTATGGGCAGGTATCAGGCCTGAGCCTCTGAGGTGGGAGAGCCAAGTTCATGACATTGGCCCACCAGAGACCTCCTGGCCCAATGTAATATCAATCGGCGAGAGCTCTCCCAGAGATCTCCATCTCAATACTAAGACCTAGCTCCACTCAATGACCAGCATGCTCCAGTGCTGGACACCACATGCCAAACAAGCAAGACAGAAACACAGCCACACCCATTAGCAGAGAGGCTGCCTAAAATCATAATAAGTTCACAGACACCCCAAAACACACCACAAGACATGGTCCTGCCCACCAGAAAAACGAGATACATCCTCAACCACCAGAACACAGGCACCAGTCCCCTCCACCAAGAAGCCAAAACAACCCACTGAACCAAAATTACCCTCTGGGGGCAAACACCAAAAACAATGGGAACTATGAACCTGCAGCCTGCGAAAAGGAGACCCCCAAACACAGTAAGGTAGGCAAAATGAGAAGACAGAGAAATACACAGCAGATGAAAGAGCAAGGTAAAAACCCACCAGTGCAAAAAAATGAAGAGGAAACAGGCAGTCTACCCAAAAAAGAATTGAGAGTACTGATAGTAAAGATGATCCAAAATCTTGGAAAAGAATGGAGAAGATATAAGAAATGTTTAACAAGGACCTAGAAGAGCTAAAGAGCAAAGAAAGAATGATGAACAACACAATAAATGAAAATAAAAATTCTCTAGAAGGAATCAATAGCAAAATAACTGAGGCAGAAGAACGGATAAGTGACCTGGAAGATAAAATAGTGGAAATAACTACCACAGAGCAGAATAAAGAAAAAAGAATGAAAAGAATTGAGGAAAGACTCAGAGCTCTGGGACATTAAATGCACCAACATTCGAATTGTAGGGGTCCCAGAAGAAGAATAGAAAAAGAAAGGAAATAGACAACCATGTCCAGGAAGCACAGAGATTCCCATACAGGATAAATCCAAGGAGAAACACGCCAAGACACATATTAATCAAACTATAAAAAAGTAAATAACAAAGAAAAAATATTAAAAGCAGCAAGAGAAAAGCAACAAATAATATACAAGGGAATCCTCATAAGGTTAACAGCTGATCTTTCAGCAGAAACTTTGCAAGCCAGAAGGGTGTGGCAGGATGTATATAAAGTGATGAAAGGGGAAAGCCTACAACCAAGATTACTCTACCCAGCAGGGATCTCATTCAGATTTGACGGAGAAATTAAAACCTTTAGAGGCAAGCAAAAGCTAAGAGAATTCAGCACCACCAAACCAGCTTTACAACAAATGCTAAAGGAACTTTTCTAGGCAGGCAACACAAGAGAAGGAAAAGACCTAGAATAACAAACCCAAAACAATTGAGAAAATGGTAATAGAAACATACATATAGATAATTACTTTAAATGTAAATTGATTAAATGCTCCAAACAAAACACATAGAGTGGCTGAATGAATACCAAAACAAGACCCATATATATGCTGTCCACAAGAGACCCACTTCAGACCTAGGGACACATACAGACTAAAAGTGAGTGATGGAAAAAGATATTCCATGCAAATGGAAATCAAAAGAAAGGTGCAGTAGCAATTCTCATATCAGACAAAATAGACTTTAAAATAAAGGCTATGACAAGATAATGAAGGACACTACATAATGATCAAGGGATCAATCCAAGAAGAAGATATAATACTTGTAAATATTTATGCACCCAACATAGGAGCACCTCAATACATAAGGCAAATCCTAACAGCCAGAAATGGGGAAATCAACATTAACACAATCATAGTAGAGGACTTTAACACCCCACTTTCCCCAATGGACAGATCATCCAAAATGAAAATAAATAGGGAAAAACAAGCTTTAAATGACACATTAAATAAGATGGACTTAATTGATATTTATAGGACATTCCATCCAAAAACAACAGAATACACTTTCTTCTCAAGTGCTCATGGAACATTCTCCAGGATAGATCATATCTTGGGTCACAAATCAAGCCTTGGTAAATTAAAGAAAATTGAAATCATATCAAGTATCTTTCTGACCACAATGTGCTATGAGACTAGATATCAATTACAGGAAAAAAATCTGTAAAAAACACATGGAGGCTAACCAATATGCTACTAAATAACCGAGATCACTGAAGAAATCAAAGAGGAAATCAAAAATTACCCAGAAACAAATGACAAAGAAAACACGACAACCCAAAACCTATGGATGCAGCAAAAGCAATTCTAAGAGACAAATGTATAGCAAGACAACCCTACCTTAAGAAACAAGAAACATCTCAAATAAACAACCTACCCATACACCTAAAGCAATTAAGGAAAGAACAAAAAAAAAACCCAAGTTAGCAAGGAATCATGACGATCAAATCAGAAATAGATGAAAAAAAATGAAGGAAATTATAGCAAAGATCAAGAAAACTAAAAGCTGGTTCTTTGAGAAGATAAACAAAATTGATAAACTATTAGCCAGACTCATCAAGAAAAAAAGGGAGAAGACTCAAATCAACAGAATTAGAATGGAAGAAAGAGAGGTAACAACTGACACTGCAGAAATACAAATGATCATGAGAGATTACTACAAGCAATTATATGCCAATAAAATGGACAACCTGGAAGAAATGGACAAATTCTTAGAAAAGCACAACCTTCCAAGCCTGAATCAGGAAGAAATAAATAATATGAACAGACCAATCACAAGCACTAAAATTGACATTTTGATGAAAAAATCTTCCAACAAACAAAAGCCCAGGACCAGATGGCTTCACAGTCGAATTCTATCAGACATTTACAGAAGAGCTAACACCTATCCTTCTCAAACTCTTCCATAATATAGCAGAGGAAAGAACACTCCCAAACTCATTGTATGAGGCCACCATCATCCTGATGCCAAAACCAGACAAAGGTGTCACAAAAAAAGAAAACTACAGGCCAATATCACTGATGAACATAGATGCAAAAATCCTCAACAAAATACTAGCAAACAGAATCGAACAGCACATTAAAAGGTCCATACACCACGACTGAGTGGGGTTTATCCCAGGAATGCAAGGATTGTTCAATATATGTAAATCAATCAATGTGGTACACCACATTAACAAATTGAAGGATAAAAACCATACGTTAATCTCAATAGGTGCAGAAAAAGCTTTCAACAAAATTCAACACCCATTTATGATAAAAACCCTCCAGAAAGTAGGCACAGAGGGAACTTACCTCCACATAATAAAAGTCATATATGACAAACCCACAGCCAACATTGTTCTCTATGGTGAAAAACTGAAACCATTTCCACTAATATCAGGAACAAGACAAGGCTGCCCACTCTCACCACTGTTATTCAACATAGGTATGGAAGTTTTAGCCACAGCAATCAGAGAAGAAAAAGAAACAAAAGGAATCTGAAACAGAAAAGAAGTAAAGCTGTCACTGTTTGTACATGACATGATGCTATATAGAGAGTATCCTAAAGATGCTACCAGAAAACTACTGGAGCTAATCAATGAATTTGGTTAAGTAGCAGGATACAAAATTAACGCACAGTAATCTCTCACATTCCTATACAATGATGATGAAAAATCTGAAACAGAAATTAAGGAAACACTCGCATTTACCACTGCAACAAAAAGGATAAAATACCTAGGAATAAAACTACCTAAGGAGACAAGAAACCTGTATGCAGAAAACTATAAGACACTGATTAAAGAAATTAAAGATGATACAAACAGATGGAGAGATATACCATGTTCTTGGATTGGAAGAATCAACATTGTGGAAATGACTATACTCCCCAAAGCAATCTAGGGATTCAGTGCAATCCCTATGAAACTACCAATGGCTTTTTCACAGAACTAGAACAAAAAATTTCACAATTTGTAATGAAACACAGAAGACCTTGAATAGCCAAAGCAACCTTGAGAAAGAAAATTGAGCTGGAAGAATCAGACTCCCTAACTTCAGACTATACTACAAAGCTACAGTAATCAAGACAGTATGGTACTGGCACAGAAACAGAAATATAGATCAATGGAACAGGATAGAAAGCACAGAGGTAAACCCACACACTTATGGTCACCTTATCTTTGACAAAGGAGGCAGGAATATACAGTGGAGGAAGGAAGCCTCTTCAATAAATGGTGCTGGGAAAACTGGACAGGTACATGTAAAAGTATGAGATTAGATCACTCCTGAACACCATGCACAAAAATAAACTCAAAATGGATTAAAGACCTAAATGTAAGGCCAGACACTATAAAACGCTTAGAGAAAATCATAGGCAGAACACTCTATGACATGAATCACAGCAAGATCATTTTTGACCCACCCCCTAGAGAAAGGAAAAAAACACAAAATAAACAAATGGGACCTAATGAAACTTAAAAGCTTTTGCGCAGCAAATGAAACTATAAACAAGACAAAAATACAACCCTCAGAATGAGAGAAAATGTTTGCAAACAAAGCAACTGACAAAGGATTAGTCTCCAAACTATACAAGCAGCTCATGCAGCTCAGTATCAAAAAAACAAAAAACCCAATCCAAAAATGGGCAGAAGACCTAAATAGAAATTTCTCCAAAAAGATATACAGATTTCCAACAAACACATGAAAGGATCAACATCACTAATCATTAGATAAATGCAAATCAAAAGTATAGTGAGGTATCAACTCACACTGGTCAGAATGGCCATCATCAAAAAAATCTACGAACAGTAAATGCTGGAGAGGGTGTGAAGAAAAGGGGACCCTCTTGCACTGTTGGTGGGAATGTAAATTGATACAGCCACTATGGAGAACGGTATGGAGCCTCCCCAAAAAAACTAAAAATAGAACTACCATATGCCCCAGAAATCCCACTACTGGGCATATACCCTGAGAAAACCATAATTCAAAAAGAGTCGTGTACCACAATGTTCATTGCATCACTATGTACAGTAGCCAGGGCATGGAAGCAACCTAAGTGTCCATTGACAGATGAATGAATAAAGAAGATGTGGCACATATATACAATGGGATATTACTAAGCCATAAAGAGAAACGAAATTGAGTTATTTGTAGTGAGGTTGATGGACCTAGAGTCTGTCATACAGAGTGAACTAAGTCAGAAAGAGAAAAACAAAAGAGAAAAACGATTACCGTATGGAATCTAAAAAAAGAATTGGTTCTGAAGAACCTAGGGGCAGGACTGCAGTAAAAATGTAGACGTAGAGAATTGACTTGAGGACACATGGAGGGAGAAGGGTAAGCTGGGATGAAGTGAGAGAATGGCTTGGACACATATACACTACCAGATGTAAAATAGATAGCTAGTGGGAAGCAGCCACATAGCACAGGGAGATCAGCTCGGTGCTCTGTGACCACTTAGAGGGGTGGGATAGGGTGGGTGGGAGGGAGATGCAAGTGGTAGGGGATATGGGGATATATGTATACGTATAGCTGATTCACTTTGTTATACAGCAGAAACTAACACACCATTGTAAAGCAATTATACTCCTATAAAGATGTTAAAATAAACAAAAACAGATTAAAACAAAACAAAACAAGGAAGTGCATCACTTGAATCTAGACATAAGATAAACCCAGATCGAGGGACATTCTACTAAATAACTGGCCTGTTATCATCAAAAGTGGTCACGAAGGTCAAGGAAAGACTGAGGGTATGTTCCAGGCTAAAGGTAACTAAAGAGGGATAAAAAATCAAAAGCAAGGTATAACCCTGGGTTGGATTCTTTTGCAAGGACATTGTTGGGACAATTGTCAAAACTTGAATGGGCTCTGTAGGTTAGATTGTAGTGAAGTGTCATTGTCAATGTCCTTGTTCTGATGGTTGTGTTGTACTTCTTGCAAGAGAATATTGTGGTTTGTAGGAAATACACAGTAAAGTATTTGTATAGGTGACAGGGCATATTGCTGGCAACCTACTCTTAAATAGCTCAGAACAAAAAAAGTTCTGTGTGCTAGTCTTGTAATTTTTCTGTAAGTTTAAAATTAGTTTAAAATTAAAAGAAAGGTAAAAATCTTGTTTTAACCCCTGATACAATGGGGGGTAAAAAAAAGAAAGAAAACCATAAAACAAAACTACACAGGTAAAAATAAATAAATAAATAAAAGAGTGAATTTTATGATATGTGAATTATATATGAATAAAGCTGTTATTTAAAACAAAACAGAGGGTGGTAGACTACAAAATGGGAGAAGAGCTTTAACTTGGGGATTGGCAGTGAGAAAGGAAAGCAGATACACATACAATAATATCTAACATTATCAAATGTATTGAAAGTGTTTTCTAAGGTAATATCTCCAATCCTCATAATCACCCACTCTTTAACCCTTTACAGTTTTGTTCCAGCATGCCACTGGAACTCCTCTTATTTAAGTTACCATTGATGAAAGATTATTATTCACTGGTCTCTTCTCTGTTGCAAAATGTAGGGCTTTCTGTAGCATTTGACATTGTTGAACACCTAATACGTCTTGAAACTCCATCAATGACCTGGAAGGTAATCTCTCCTGGGTTTGTTACTACCTTTTTTAGCCATTTTTATTAGACTCTGTATTAGGGTTCTCTAGAAAATCAAAACCATTAGGATATGTGTCTGTGCAGTGTGTGTGTGTGTGTGTGTGTGTGTGTGTGTGTGTGAGTGTGTGTTATAGCTTGAGTCTGAAGGCAGTCTGGAGGTAGAATTCCCTTGTCCTCAGGAAACCTCAATCTGGTTTCTCTTAAGACCTTCAACTGATTGGATAAGGCCCACCCATATTATGGGGGATAATCTGCTTTATTCAAAGTCTAGTGATTTAAGTGTTAATCTCTTCTTAAAAAATATCTTCACAGAGATATTTGATTGGTGTTTGACAAAATATCTGGGTCATAGCCTAGCTAAGTTGATACAAAACATTAACCATCACAGACTCCCTCAATAAATATGCTTTTGCCCACCCATCAAAGTAAGTCTTTTCTAGTTTTACTCTTTAGTTCTCTTTGTTAACTAAATAATATTTACCTTTTATTTAGAAATCATTTGTATATGTAACCCTTTAATCAGCAACTGCTTGTATAATCACATATCTGCTATGTTAAAGTTGATTTCTGTGTTATCTGCATTGAAGAGAGAGATGAGGTTAAGATGTCGATAATATGATTATAGAGAAGTAAAGAGCTTCAAAAACAAAATCATGGAGGGAAGCCAAATTTGGAGAATAGGAAGATAAAAATAGCCATAACAAACAAGAAAGAAAGGGAATAAAGGCTGATGAGTCAGATGGTGACACTAATAAAATGAGCCAACTATAGTGTAACTGGGGATAGTCTCAGGAGTAATGAATCAGAAAACTCAGAGAAGACGAAAACTGAGATAAAGGTAATCAGATTTGGTGACTAGAAGATAATTGGGGATATTATTGGAGGGAGGAATGGGTGCATTGAAATAGAGATGTATAGGGAAAAAAATGGCTTCAAAATTTAAAAACTGCAACAGTAGTTGCAAGGGTGGAAAACTTCTAAAATTATAGTGCTTGGATGACATACAAGTTAAATCATTCTGCTTATGAGCTATAAGAACTTGAGCAAACTAACAAACCACTCTTCCTCAGTTTCCTCCTCAGTAAAATTAGTATATATACATATGTATATATACTTATATATATTAAGGTGGGTATTTAATATACATATAATTTGTATAAATGCATATTAAAGGATTGTAGTAAATAATAAAATAAGGTCCATCAATTGTTGGATACATAGTGGGACTACCTAGTCTATTGGCCACTTGGGATGATGGGATTTCCTATGCAGTAATTTTGTTCCCAGAAATACAAGTGAACTTTCTCCACACTGTCCCTATTCTTTCTGTCACTGAAGCTAAAAACAGCAGTCAGCTGTTTTACTAGTCATAGAGATATGTATTAGGTGAAAAATATCTGTGTATTATGTGAAGTGAAGGTAGGATCTTCTTCCATCCAGAAGACTGTGCTTGTCTCAGTCTTCTATGTACGAACTTGAGCTGGTGCGTGTTTGTTTCTCAGATCAGGACTTGATGACGTATAATTAGGATCACATTGGTTGAACACCTCACAACAGGATACCTCAGTTTGTAAACTATTGACATTTTGGGTTAGATAATTCTTTCTTGGGGGAAGGGGAGGCTGCTCTGTACATTATTTAGCAGCATACCTGCCTTTACTAACTAGATGTAAGTAGCAACCCCCTTTAATGTGACAATCTAAAATGTCTCCAGACATGGCCAAATGTCCCTAGAGGTAGGTATAAAATCTCTCCTCCCCCTCAGTTCAGAACCACTGCTCTGTAACCACTCAAATGCAGTGCAAAACTATTCTTTGCATGGCTTCATTTTATGGATGCTTGTATGCATGTATGTATGTATGTATGTAGCCAGTAGAAAGCATTTTGCCTTTGGTTTACTCAAAATTCTCTGTGTCTTTTTCATTGACTTGTCTGGCTAGTTACTAAGAATATCAGTCCATAGGTAGTGATGGGGATCATAGTACCATCTTTGTTTTAGTAAAGCATTCCATTAGCAAGAACAAATTAAGATTTTCAATTGTGTGAATAATCTCTTGCGTCTCAAATAACTATATTCAGTAAATAATCCCTGAGTAGCATTCCCAAAACCATTTATATTACCATCTAATGGTAGTTGCCAGAAATACAGGAAGCTCTTTCTTAGGGAATCCCAGACTATGGTAGGACCAAACATATCCTACTGTGTTTAGTGATGGTGAGTATCACACTCTGTGATATTTCTGTAATAGAAAGACTGAAGGTGTTGAAAGTCCTTTAACAAAATGGCAAAGGATGCCCAACAGGTTCACAAATACTTCAGCTTGTATCCAAGCATGCCCATGTCCAAGCATATCAGCTTCTCTATACCCTCCAAAAACTCTTGAGACATTTTTGTAAATTTTTTTTTTTAACAAAACAACCTGTAATAGAAGAGGTTATTCTATTCAACTTCCTAATTCTAAATGCTTTCCTGTAGGAGCCTTGAATTTTAAAGTCTAGATTCTTACAGGGATTGGATATTAATTCTTTCAAAATAATTTAAAACCCATAAAAAACTAAAAAGAAGATTATTTTTAAAAAATCAATTTACCTTCTTCAGAACCTATTGTTCAGTGTAAGTTGAAAACCTGGCAAGTGCTGAAATGGTAGCAGGATTACTTTCTGTTCTTTAATAGTATTAGAGCAGGCAGTCATGCAATTACCCTGGCTGAAAATCCTTCTCTGACTATTCTCCTTCAAGATCAAACCCATACACCATTCTTGGGGCTCTTAATGACGTGCCCTCTATTTGCCACATTTCCGTTCTCACTTCCCTTACTCACCACACTTCCTTTATATGTTACACTCAAGCCACCTACTCTACATGGTTCCCTGAACCTACGGTGCACCCCATGCCTCAGTGCCTTCCCAGTTTATGTCTTCCCTTTCTTCTTCATAGAACTAGCTCGATACAGATTCATGACACAACTCAAGTGTGAGTTACTCTGGATAGTCATCCCTTGTTTCAGTTCAACTCTGGATCCAGTGTGCTCCTACTGGGTGGCAGCCCTGAGGCTGTGTCTGGCAGACCTCCCACTGCAGGGAGCATCCTTGACTTAGAATCCAGCTGCTGTGCTCTATAATTCATAGCTGCATCTGTGCCAAGGCCACACCTCTCATAGGCCATGTCCAGTCAATGACTGAGCAAGGTAAGATGAAGGCAGACCCATCCTGGCAGACACAGGACCCTTCACATTCTGGCTTTGCCTCAATGCCTCTTGTGCCTTGTTGGACCTTCCTTGGACAACACAGAAGTCCAGGAAACTTTCACCCACTCGTCCCTTCCTCTCTTCTTCGCTCAGGGTCAGACTTGCATCATGATCTGACTGCTTCTCAAATTTCTCTGCTTTCTCCTTGTGTTCTCTCACAGGCATTCCCCTTAGGGAAATCTTTGCACATTTAATCTTGTCTTAGCATCTGCTTCTTGGAGGACCCAGAGTAACACATCCACGCCCCTGTGTATATCTCTAACTAGGCACCCATTAGGCTGTATGGCACTTGCACATTTACCAGTTGGTCTTCTGCACTACTGTCATCTTTTTGTCGCTGGAGATTGGGCCTTTTTTTTTCTCTATCCTCAGGGCAATATTTAGTAAGGATTCAATATGTGTTTGTCAAATGAAAGACTAAATCACTCCCTTTACTGAGCTTTCAATCCTACAGACAAATATGACTAAATTCATTTTAAAAATTGACTTACTGCAAGGCACTCTGGTTGCTATAGGATACAGAAAGTTATTAAGAGTTCTCCATTTCTCAGCTTATAATTTTAGATCTGGAGATAGAAAAATATAAATACATTATGTTCATATAAAGGTGTGTGTGTGTGTGTGTGTGTGTGTGTGTGTGAGAGAGAGAGAGAGAGAGAGAGAGAGAGAGAGAAATGGTGCTCTAAGAGGTTCAAAGAAAAGAGAATTCATTGTGGGTTGGGAAAATTGCATGTTTCCTCAGGGATAGTATTTTACTTGGCAATGTACAGATTGGTAACCCAGGTGAAGAAAAGAGTATAAAATAGACAAGGAGAATGAAAAGAAAAAAATCTTGAAGATGAGACTGCTATGGAATCTTTTGGCATGAGCATAGTGTTAATTGACAGAGTGTTTGTAGAGGGTGATTAGACTAAGGATACCTTTAAATGCCAGGCTAAGGAGTTATTTTATAAAATCTTTCCCCTCATTTTCTGTACAGTAGCCACCCACACTGTCTTTCTTGCTGTTCCAGGAACATTAAGCATGCTTCTGCCTCATGGCCTTTTCACTTGCTTAGCCTTTAGAATCATTAACTTTCTTTTTTTCCAGTTTTTACTCAAGAGTCACTTTCTCAATATCTCCTTCCCAGGTCATTCTACCCGAGGGTTCAAACCTCTTACAACATTTTCTCTCATGCTCCATTAGCCTCATCACTAATATTCTATATATTGGACTGATTTAATATTTTTATATATTTTTAAAATTTATTATATCTCTATTAAAACGTAAGCTCAATGGAAATGGAATTTTGTTCACTATTATATTTTCACTCTCTGGATTTGTAACTAGTACATACTAGGCATTCAGGGAATATTTTATGAATAATGAAAATCAAGGAATTTCTAAAGATTTCTAAATGAGGGTGGGAATATCATGTACAATATTGTGAAGCAATGGCTGAAAAAATTCCATGAAGCTAAAATTAACAGACATTTGGGGAGACTTGACATGTGAAAAAATAGTAGTTCCATTGAAAGAAATAGGGAAATATTGAAAAATAATTAGAAGGGGAAAAGATAATATTGTAAAATCATATGATCACCAGCTTATCCATCTCTATTCTTATGTATACACACATTTATTTGTTAAAATTTTTTTAATGTTGTACAAGTTTTTCCAATTAAATTAATTGTGTTTGATCTATTTGTTGAAAATCAAAGTGACAAGTGATGCAGATCAGAATATTTGAATACTTCAGGGCCTCCTGTCATCAATTTCCCAAAACTTAGTGATATTTAAAATCATCTGAAGCCTAGTAATAGCTTTTGTCAGAGCTCCATGATCTTCGTAAGATATTTGGTATTATCTTAGATCTGAATTTTTAAAGATGAGAAAGATATCCGTGAAGAATATCTAAACCAAGATATCTAGTATAATATCTAAATGACAATATTTTACCAAGAATCAGGGAACTAAGGTGTACTCTCAACAAATATTTAAAGAGAAAAAGGATTTGAATGGAAAAAATATCTGTTGCATTTTCCATTATAGACAGAAGCTAAGAGAAAAAAACAGTAAGAATCCCATTGGTATTTTTTCCAAGTTTGAGGATATTGCTGTCAAAAATATTTATAGAAATTAATGGAATTCCACAGGCTCAAGATTGTTTGGCATTACCAATGGGAAAATCAGCCAGAAAAAAAAAAGGCCTTTCTGTACTCTGAGTTTGTTATTTCCTCTATGATTCTTCTGAACCTTAATCAATACTTCAAACCTCAAACTTCAGTAGAATCTTGTCTCCTTATCTTGACTCACCATTTCTATAGATGTACATAATAACAGTTATTTTAGGGACCATTCTTTCTAAATGCTCATGCTGCTAAATTACCATGGAAATAATTTAATTCAAAGAGTGGCTTCACTTAGAAAAGACAGAGTGCTCAGTTGGCACTTACTCAAAAGCCTACTGTAGTAACTGCTTCCTTTAGTTCCCATTGTAATCCCAGGCTCCTCACATATTTTAATGGATACTGGAAGTAAAATAAATATAGGTTTATTTGATGAGTGCCTGCTTGGAACTTTCAAATGAAAAGAACAAAAAGCATCCTAGTTTTCATTTCCTCATCAACTATTTCAAAAAACATACAGTGAATGAGATGGATGAACATGATTCTTTTTATTGCAAAACTGAGCCATTATTGTTTTTGGAATATTAGCTTTCCTTTCTCATAATGAGTTTTCACACTGAATTAAAGAGGAGCATTTCAATTCAATTTCATTGATTTATTTAGCAGGTGATTTTTGTAGTCCCAGAAAATTGCACTCTTATATTCTGACTCCCCCAATCTTATTTTTTTTTTTAAGGATCAAGTATTCTGAGAAAAAGTTTTGCTTTATATGCCTAACTAAGCCTCCTCCAAGAAAACTTCAGAGTCATTTTCCTTTTATCATTACTTAAAGAACCAAGCACAGAAACAAGTTCTACAAATCTTCAGCCCTTAATATACCAGGTTATAGGGGAAAAAAAAACCAGACTCGCATGTCTGTGCTCAGATGTATAGACAAGTGTGCTCACTAAGAGCAAGTCACCCCATCTAAGGACAATTTTCAGTCATTCTATTTTCTTATATCATTTTGAATCCCAGGCAACAGCCTTAATTATATATATATTGTTTCAGTAATGAGAAAGGAGATTTGAGAAGAGAACAGATAAAATGCTTCTTCTCAGAGATATCATCAGCCCCGGTTGCTAAGAGACATTCAGTTTTTCTTAAACTACCAAATTAAGTGAAGTCTTGGCCAGTTATAATCTTTACAACTAAAACAATTTAAAATAAAAACATAATTCTGACACATAAATGAAAAGTTTCCCAATGGATCAAACAGGACTAGACATAAAAATAAATTTGCCATTGTTGGACATGAATAATTATGACATTAAATTTTGTTTTTAATTTTTGCCTGATTTCTCTTCCCATATCTATTATCTAATAATCCTAACCTTTACTGAGTGCTTCCTTGTGCCAGCATATATGCTAAGGACTTAATGTACAAAATTTTACTTGATATACAAAATTACCTAGTGAAGTAGGTACTATTATGATTGTCACTTTACAGTTTAATTTTTGCCTAAAATCAAACAGTTATTACAGAGGGAAGCTTTAATTCAAAGGGGGCATTCTATTTCCAGAATTCAAACTCTTAATTACTTCATTATATTGATCAGCCTTGTGAAGATATACAGAATTTTATAGTAACTTTATTTGAGGGTGATAAAATGATATAATTATTAAATAAAAGTTATTAAATTGCAAGAGAGCTGCTAAATAATAGATATTATTTTACCTTTGTATTATGCATTTTAAATTAAATTATGTCTTTTCCTTTAAAAAATTAAAACATTGCTATGATGAAAAAGCCTTCTTTGACCATGCTTGCCTGAACACGTTTAGGGTAAACAGTTTATCTGGTCAAAGGTCTTGTTAGTAGGAATTCTGGAGACACCTGTGAAATTTAGGAAGGTACCCACACTGAATTGTCCTAGCTTGGTTCTTTCTTGGTTTTATTGTGTCTCCTATCTTGCTGTATACATTGTGTACAAGGGCACACCATCAAGTACTCTTGACCAATGTGAGGTGGTCTCTGGTAAATATCTAGGCTAGACTAAGTACAGGGCTACTTTTACTTTACCTGGCTTGGAGGCAGAGATTTATGCTTCTGAAGGTCTGGAGTTACTCTAAGTCATTCAAACATTATCATTTGCAATTGTGTACTTGCTGGTGAGGTGTTGCAACAAGCAATTATCCTGACTATGTTAATGTCATAAGTTATAAAATTTACTAATATCCTACTATATAGCTGATATGTGCTTTCCAAACACACAGGAAAAGATGACATTTATCATCATTAAATCTAAGAAGTTTTTATCAGAAGAAACTGACAAAAGTCAAGTATCAAGAATGTGTAAATAATTCTCACAAATAAATAAGCTTCAAGAAAGTGGCATTCATTAATCAAAATGCAATAAAATTAGAAACAAACCTCAAAAAATAGAATTAATTTATGTAATTGATAATTTTTTAAAAATCTAGATAACTCTTTGGTTACTAAAAAATGATGTTTTGATAATTTAATTATAATGAAAGAAATATTTCTTAAAAAGTCTGCAGGTTGTAGTCAAAGAGTTAATCAGACAGAAATACAGAATTCTAAATATAATTATTAAAATAATCGAAAAAAACTATATTTTGACATAAATAACTGGAGCAATACAATAAAAGTGTTAGCACATGTGAGATTATCAGTGAAAAACATAAAGTTGAAATCAGAAATTAAGACAAAATAAAGTTGATTGATAAATTTAAAAGGTATAAATTTTAAATTGATAAATTTCAACTTCTTTGAAAAGACCAGAAAATACATATGTTCATCTCAATAAAAGCAGAAAAAGTCAGCATCCATTTATTAAATAAATAAATAAAACTCTTAGAAACTGAACAGCTCACTTCTAAATAATCCATGGGTCAAAGAGGAAGACTCATGGGTAATTAAAAAACAATACATTAAATTGAAGCAAAATTTAAAAGGAAATACATCATAACAAAGTTTGTGTGACACAGTTAAAACTACTTAGAAGGAAATTTATAGAACTAAATGCATACACTAGAAAAAAGGGAAGTCTCAAATCAGTAATCTCAACTCCCACTGCAAAAACCTAGAAAAAGAAGCTCAAAATAAACCCTCCCAAGGAAAAGGAAGAAAATAATAAATATAAGAGTTGAAAACAATGGAGTCAAAAAGAGATATACAAAGTAAAAATCACTAAAACAAATAGCTTGTTCTTTGAAATGATTAATAAAATTGACAAACTTTTATCAACATTGATAGAGAACAATAGAGGACACAAATTACTAATATCAGTAATAAAACAGCAAATATCTATACACACTGCAGACATCACAAGAATAATCAGGAGTTATTATAAACTCTACACATATAAATTTAACAACATAGAGGAAATGGACCAAAGCAACACAACTCATTGAACTGAAATGAATAATTTGAATACCATAATAATTAAGGTCATTGAATTTATAATTTATGAACTCAAAAACAAAAGGGAAAATATCCAGGTTCAGATGATTTCAGTGCAGAATTCCACTAAAGGTTTAAAACATAATTAACACCAGTTTTACGTAAACTCTTGTAGAAAATCTATTGGGAGAAATCCTTCCCAATTCATTCTGTGAAGCAGGTATTACCCTCATACCAAAACTAGCACTAAAGCAAATAAATTACAGACCAATATTTCTCATGAATATATACACAAAAAATCTTTAAGAAAATAGCAAATAGAATTCAGCAATATATAAAAAGACTTATACATCATGACCAAGTGGGGTTTATTCCAGTGACACAAACATAGCTGGCTCAATATTTGAAAATTAATCAATACAACCTACTGTATTAACAGACCAAAAAAGAAAAATTACACAATTACAACACTTAATGCAGAAAAAGTATTTGATAAAATTTAATACCCATTCATGATAAAAACTCTCAGAGGCTTCCCTGGTGGCGCAGTGGTTGAGTGTCCGCCTGCTAATGCAGGGGACATGGGTTCGTGCCCCGGTCCGGGAAGATCCCACATGCCGTGAAGCAGCTGGGCCTGTGAGCCATGGCTGCTGAGGCTGCATGTCCGGAGCCTGTGCTCCGCAACGGGAGAGGCCACAATACTGAGAGGCCCGCGTACAGCAAAAAAAAAAAAAAAAAAAACTCTCAGAAAAAAATAGAAATAGTAGATAACCTCCATTCTTGATAAAAAAAAAACATTTACAAAAAGTCTACAGGTAACACTATATTTAGTAGTAAAAGACTAAATTCTTTCCCTTTTAGATCAGGAACAAAACAAGGATGCCCACTCTCACCACTCTTATTCAACATAACCCTGGAAATTCTGGCCAGTGCAATCAGGCAAGAAAAGGAAATAAAAGCTACGAAGATAAAAAAGAAGAAATAAAGTTCTCCCTATTTGCAGGAGACAATAATTCACAGAGAAAATCCCAAAGCATCTACAAAAATGTACTTAGAATTAGTAAATGAATTTAACAAGGTCACAGGATAAAAGGTAAACATACAAAAATCAGTTGTATCTATAAACTAGCCATAAACACAGGGAACTCAAATTTATTTAATTAATTAATTTATTTATGACTGCATTGGGTCTTCATTGCTGTGTGCGCGGGCTTTCTCTAGTTGTGGGGAGCACTGGCTACTCTTCATTGCAGTGTGTGGGCTTCTCACTGTCGTGATTTCTCTTGTTGCAGAGCACGGTTTCTCTAGGTGTGTGGGCTCAGTAGTTGTGGCTTGCGGGCTCTAGAGCATAGGCTCAGTAGTTGTGGCAAACGGGCTTAGTTGCTCCGCAGCATGTGGGATCTTCCCGGACCAGGGCTTGAACCCGTGTCCCCTGCATTGGCAGGTGGATTCTTAACCACTGCACCACCAGGGAAGTCCAGAAACCCCAGTTTAAAACACAATACCATTTACAACCACTGGAAGATGAGAGAGAGTGAGAGAGAGGAAGGGAGAGGGAGAGGGAAAGAAAGAGGAAAAGGAAGAGGGAGAGGAAGGAGGAAAGGAAGGACGGGAGGAAGGAAGGGGGAAAAAGACTTAGATGTAAGTCTAACAAAATATATATAGTGCATTGATGCAGAAAACTATATAATTGAAAAAATCAAATAAGACCTAAAAAAATAGTCATATTGTGTTCGTGGAAGATTTAACATAGTAAAGATCTCAATTATCCCCCAATTAATACACAGGTTTAACATGATTCCTATCGCAATCCAGGAAGTTTTTCTTTCTTTTTTTTTTTTTGTAGACAAAGAAAAGCTTATTATCAACTTTATATGGAAAGGCAAAGCAATTCTGAAAACGAATAAAGTTCAAGGAATCAGCCTACTGATTTCAAGGCCTATTTGTTATATAGCTATAGTATCAAATTATTAGCATGGGGATAGAAACATAAATCAATAGAAAAGGATATAGAAGCAGAAATATACCACACAAATGAGCCTAACTTATTATTGAAGGCAAACGTGCTAAAGCAATACAGTGAAGGAAGGATAGTCCTTTCATAAATGTTGTGGATCAGTTAGACATCCATAGGCAAAAATGGGCCAAAACTTAAGTCTCACACTTTATAAAATGATTACCTCAAAAGGGATCACACCCTTAAATATAAAATGTAAAACTATAAAGCTTTTAGAAAAAATCAGAAGAAAAAGTCATTGGGATCTAGGGCTAGGAAAGTATGCTTGGCTCTCAGACAACACCAGCAGCACAATCCACAATAGGAAAAATTGATAATTTAAACTTAATCAAAATTAAAAATTTTTGTTCTATGAAAGATCCTGTTAGTAGTATAAAAAAAGACAAGCTACAAAGTGAGAGAAAATATTTGCAAACCACATATCAAACAACACCTAGTATCTAGAATATGTAAAATCTCTCAAAACTCAGCAGTCAATTTTTTTTTAAATCTCACTAGGAAGTGTACAAAAGACATGAAGAAACATTTTACCAAAGAGAATATACAGATTTCATATACAGATAAGAGAATATACAGATAAGCACATAAAAATATATTCAACATTATTAGCTATTAGAAAAATGCACATTAAAACTGTAATAAGGTATCACTACACAGTTACTACAATAACTAAAAGGAAAAGAACACAGCGACAACACCAGATGTTAGCCAGGATGTGTAGAAACCAGATCGCTCATACATTGTTGGATATACAGGATTTACCGTGGGATGTAAATGCCAGAGGTACTCTAGAAAACACTTAGTCAGCTTCTTAAAAAGCTAAACATGCAACCACCATGTGACCCAGGAATTGTACTCCTAGGCATTTATCCCAGAGAACTGAAAACTTACATTCACACAAAAACCTGTACACAAATATTTATAGCAGCTTTATACATGATAGCCACAAACAATACAACCCAGATGTCCTTCAACAAGTAAAAATACCCATAGCCATGTGACAACCTGGATTAACCTTGAAAGGATTATGCTGAGTGGAAAAAGTCAATCCCAAAAGATTACATAGTGTTTTATTATATTTATATTATGTTATTGACATAACAAATATAGAAATTGAAGATAGATTAGTGGTTGCCAGGGATTGGGGGGGGAGGGAAGTGGGTGTGGCCATAAAAGGGCAGTGTGAGGGATCCTTGTAGTGATGGGAATTTCTGTATCATAACTATACCAATATCAATATCCTAGTTGTGATACTGGACTATAATTTTTTAAGATGCTACCACGTAAGGAGACTAGATAAGTGTATACAGGATTTCTCTGTAAAATTTCTTAGATCTGTATGCAAATCTACAATTATATCAAAATTAAAAGTGTAATAAAATATAAAGATATAATCCTCTCAAAATTATTAGTGACATTGAGCACTAAGATTAATCAATGTGTCTTAGAATAATATGGTTATAAAACTCAATGGAACATAAATCTTTATAAAAGCAGAGCAATACCATGAAATAATTGATAATGTAATAATAATTCTATAAACATAAGATTCTAGAATTATTAACAGAGCATTAATTGTAGTAAGGATGGTGATGGAGGAGGACAGAATGCTCTGAATTCCTTATCTCAGGTAAGACTCAGTAGAAGATTCTCCCTCCCATAATTCTGAGAATAAGATTTCAGAAAGTAAATATAATATTGAAAATCTTAACAGTATTCGCTGGTTGAATGAAAAATAAGACATATGCATATTAAATACCGAGTAATATAAAATCAGATAAAGCGAACCATATAGAAAAAGGTGTAAACATTGTAAATAAGAATAAAATAAAAAACAAAAATCATAATAACTGTTAAATGATATTTATTCTGTTCTAAATGCTTTACATATAATAATTCATTTAAATCTCACAATATCTGTATGATGTAGGTGTTGTTACCTCATTTTACAAATGGTAAAATGTACAGTTTCATTTACTTACCTGAGATCATACACTAGTAAATGTTGTAGATAGGATTCAAATCTAGACAGTTCATATTTTGATACAGCCTCCCTCTCTATTATAGAACAAGATGATGGACATTAACTTAAACACTTTATGCTGATTATAATAAAAATGCTAATAATAAGCTTTTCCAATTAAACTAAAGCCTCTTAGCTATAATTACAAAGCATAACTAAACAAAATCATAGGAAGAACAAAAATTATAAATATAAAACATCATGCAAAATGATTTAAGGCAAATGTAAACAAAATGGAATCAGACAATGATTACAATAGTTATACTAAGCAAAATGTAGTCAAGGCAAAAAATAAAGATGATTGTGATTAATATTTTATAATAATAAACAGTAAAAATCACAACAGGGAAATAATTGCCAGAGACTTTTCCAATGTAAAGAACATGTCTTTGAATCATATAAACCATAATTAGTGGAAATACAAGAACTGAACAAAAAAATTGTAAAGCTGGAAGATATTGCATCATATAAATAGGAAAAAATAAATGATGGTATAAACCACTGCTTTCATACGTTTTAATTCAGAAAGATCCCAATATTCTGTTGCTCTCGAGGAAAATGTCATAGTTGAGCTGATGCAAACATCTGTTCTCCTTAAAAAAATTACATTTTAGTAAAATACTTAATGGGAATTTTGGTTACACACTTCAGTTTTAATGACTGTAAATCAGTCTCTCCAACTTAAATCTACCATGGAAAGTAGTTAAACAACATTTATGAATCTGCACAGGGAAGTACAAGTACAAGTAGCTAAGGTACTAATGGTCTCACCATTATGCTATTGTGTGACCAGCCAGTTACTCCTCACTGCCTGCTTCTCAACTTCTGTAGAGCGTATTTAATTAAAAGCTTCTAGGAGTTGTAAGAAAGACTTATCCCAATAGAGAATTTCAGAATAAATATTTTACCTATATTTCCTTATTTATCATAGGATATTCAATCAGTTCCCTTACTGTTAGGCTTTGGTTTGTTTTCAGACTTCAACATCTATAAATAGTGCTGTATTGATTAACCCTGAACACACATTGTTTTATATTTTTCCAATATCTTTAGTATGACATTCTTTCAAATTTCTGGAATTTGCTGGGTTTTATTAGAAATTTAGAATACATTTCAAAGGTATTTAAGATAACCTGTTTTTGTTTGTTGTAACATTTCCTCTTAAATGTTATACTTCTTTTTCTTGATGGCCTGGATAAAAAGGAATTGAGTCCAAATAAGTAGATTGACGATAGTTAGGTAGGTAGGTAGATAGATAGATGGATAAATAGGTTCATTATTCCACTCAAGAGCCTGTGGAAGGCAAAAATAACAATATGAACTGTCACCTATGGAAGAGGTCATCAGCTACTTATAAAAACCGATTTATGGGCTTCCCTGGTGGTGCAGTGGTTGAGAGTCCGCCTGCCGATGCAGGGGACACAGGTTCGTGCCCCGGTCTGGGAAGATCCCACATGCCGTGGAGTGGCTGGGCCCGTGAGCCATGGCCACTGAGCTTGCGCGTCCGGAGCCTGTGCTACACAACGGGAGAGGCCACAACAGTGAGAGGTCCGCGTACCGAAAAAAACAAAACAAAACAAAAAGCATTTATTCTTCTTACAGGACATAAAATTAAACCGTATTTTCCAGCCCTCCTTGCAGGAAGATAAGACCCCTTGCCTGAGTGATGTTTAATGAGATAAGTAAAAGTATTATGTGCTATTTCCAGGACTGGGCCATAAAATCCTTTCAAGTGTGATCACCATGTTTAATCTCCACTTCAGTGGTTCTCAAATCTGGTCCCCAGATGAGCAACAGTATCACCGGGACATTGTTGGAAATGCAAATTCTTGGACTTCACCCCAGATCTGTGGAATCAGAAACTCTCAGGGTAGACTGAGTGATTTTGTTTTAACATACCCTCTGAATGATCCTGATAAACACTAGTTTGAGAATCATGGCTCTCTCATGGGCTGAATGCAGAGGACTATGGGGACCCTAAAGGAAGGCAGATCCACAATATGGAAGGTACCTATTTCTGAATAGTATACAGAAGACCTTGCTCTAATCAGGAACACCTTTATCTGTCTTTAATCTTGGCAAGAGATATTGTATGACTTCTAACAAAAACACTTGTAACAACAGGAATATATTAGTAATCAAAGGTCCTCAGCCTTTTGTTAACATGCCTAATCTCTTATTGTCTGTCAACAATGTCCCTTTTTGACATCACAGTATAGTAATAGATAGGGAACAGCCATCTTAAGTAAAAGAACAAAAATGGCTAAATCTCTGAAGATTAGTTGACATGACAGACAGAGCAACATAGGGTCTTAGTGATCCAGCTGTTTTTTCATTTGCTAATTTTCTTTTTCTTGTTTTGAAAGTTATTTCTGTGTAAATGGAAAGCTTCTCCTAGCTACTATATATTGGTCACTCCAGGCAGATGATGTAATGTCCCTGCTATTGGTAGGGAGATGTAATGATGTCAGCTTTCCATCAGACTGAGTAGCAGGCTGTTGCCATTTTTAACATTGATTGACATTACAAGGATGCCTGATGATATAAACCAAAAATAATAATGATAACAATTATTAGGGAGCAATACAACTCTGTTCTTTATTTTTTGCTAAAATATACTTTGGACCAAACCCCGGGTATATTTCTCTGGGTATAAATACCAATTTATGCTATGAAAAGTGAGATAGACATGCCATCAAAGAATTTACAAAGGCAAATACCAAACTTTGTTAGGTGTGTGCAAACTTATATATTCCCTCTTGCACGTGGTTATTTTTTACTTGACTATCTCAAAAATATTGGTATTGTAGGTACGTTTTCTTTTTTAATAAAAGGCTTTCATCTGTCATTGAGTCAGAAAGTTCTGTACAGGACTGATTATCATGGATATTTAAGTATTGGATTCAAATTATTTTTGGTTCAATAATTACCCTCTTCTGGGGACATTTGGTAGAACATGTCATTCGTATAGTTAATGGCCATTTCATACAATCCGGTGAATTTAGTCGTGTTTTTCATGATGATGTACTAATCACTTTTAATCAGTGACTCAGGAATATACTGTCTTATTATGTGCTAAGTGTAGTGAGACACACTACCTCTCACTTCAAAGTAATTATCGTTAATCTTCTATTCAAATCAGAAGGGGAAAGGCCATTGCCATAGAGTTGGGAACATTTAAAATAAAAATGAACAACTGAACTATATTGAACAAAGAACTGTTGAATGTTCATTGTAAGGTGTATTGTTTGGCTTGGTTGCCAGGAAATAAACTCTTGAGAAGTAATACATTACAATTAGCTTGTTAATCCAAGGAGCTCTAATATGCTCTGCTATGATTTATATAATTACATTAATTAAAGCCAAATTTATGTAGAACTAACTGCACTAAATACCCAATATCATTATTTTGAAGAAGTCTCCTGAAATATCTGCATTCCTCACAACTGAAGACAAACATTTCTATAGTGGAATTTGAACCTGCTATGTGTTTGATAATTGTCAAAGACAAAATTAGAACAAGACTGTTAAGATAAGAAAGGCTAAAGACCTTCCCTCTAAGCATCACCTGCTTTGAAATAGAAAAAAAATCTGTATATTTTTCTAAGGCCAGCTTGAGAAAATAGTACTCCAGGGTCGTGTTTGCAAGGAAATTCTAAATTTTCTTTTCAGACATCTACAAGCAAAATGAACAAAGTGGTCTTCTTAACTTGGATGAGCTAAAACTCAGTAGGGTATATATGTCCATCCCACTCTCTCACTTCTTTCCAGCTTACCCTTCCCCCTCCCACCCCCATGTCCTCAAGTCTATCCTCTACATCTGTATCTTTATTCCTGTCCTGCCTCTAGGTTCTTCAGAACCATTTTTTTTTTTTAGATTCCATATATATATGTTAGTATATGGTATTTGTTTTTCTCTTTCTGACTTCCTTCACTCTGTATGACAGTAAAATAGATAGCTAGTGGGAAGCAGCCGCATAGCACAGGGAGATCAGCTCGGTGTTTTGTGACCACCTAGAGGGGTGGGATAGGGAGGGTGGAAGACACAAGAGGGAGGGGATATGGGGATATATGTATAGGTATAGGTGATTCACTTTGTTATACAGCAGAAACTAACACAACAATGTAAAACAATTATACTCCAATAAAGATGTTTGGAAAAAAAAAACGGATATGGGATAAAAAAAAAAAAACTCAGTAGGAAGATCTTTGTACTTTTGAAACTTACTACATTTGCCTAGTATCCATTCTAGGTAAATTTTCTTCACAACATTGAATTTGGAACCAAGTGTTCTTCAAAGAGACATTGTTTTTTGTACTCAGTGTTTTCTAGATGTCTTGTGCATCTTAAAAATTATTATAAAGTGCTTTGATATTTCACTAATGAAAAACCAAAATCCTTCAGCACCTAAAGAGCTTGCTTTCTTTCTTATATTAGGATCTGGTATTTGGCTTAAGTCTCTCTAAATTCTGTGTAAATCTGGATGGGAATCATTAAATCATAAAACAATTCTTGAAGGCATATTGCAAGATGATTGTCTATGATGGTACATTGCATCAAAAAATAAAACACAAGACAACTGTCAACCCATCAATTGTTTTTTTGTTTTGTTTTTTGCTAAATGCTTTGCATTTCATGGAGACATGTTATTAAGAATTATTCATTAAACAAAATTAAAAGTTGATAAAATTTGAGGCAGAAAGCTGGTGTTCTCTGTTTTATTAGTAGGATTCAAAACACATAATACACTGAAATGGCGAAATTGCTAACTGAAATAAATTCAACAGAAAACAATGAAGGAAGCAACAGAAGGAGGGAAAAAACCCTAAAACTATACGGAAGAAAAGCCTCAGGAGTAATTAAGTAAAAGAAACACAAGTAGTTCATTAGTAGGCAATAATTTTGGAAAAATTTTTCTCATTTGTAGATTATTGAGAACCTCCTTTAATTTATGTCATGCATTTCGCTTTGTGCACATCTTTTCATTCCAATAGTGTAAGTAGCTTTTTAGTACAACAGATATTTTTTTTAAAATAACAATCCCTTATATTTTTATAGCAGGTTACCCAGTTCTTTCATGTGCTTAACTTCATCCAATCCCCATATAGCCATGACTGAAAAAATGATGAACTTTTATTGAAATGTTTGTTATTATTGTTTTTAAATTAATATTCAGTTTTCATCCTGACTGATGACTGTTTTTATCTCCCTAAACACTCAGATCCTACCAATAACAAATACAAAATGACTGATAGGAATAGGAAATTTTTCCTAGCTTCTTGTTCTAATCTTACATTTCTAACTTAGTATATCCATGTATATATAGCTAAGAAATGTCATTATCTCTTCTTTAATTAGAAAATTTCAGAATATGCCTTCCTTAGTTTTCGTTAAAACACTGATAAATTATTTATATATTTAGCAGGTAACAAGCACATTATTTTTCTGTTTGTTAATTACCTCATCACATTTTTTCTTTCTCTTTTCTTTTTTTTTGCATTTCAGTTCTTATGGTTCTGAACTCTTTGAGTCAGACTTGGATTAATTTAGATGAACAGACAAAGGGTATAGGAAGATTGTAGTATGCAATACACTTCCCTTGCTAATCTGATAATATTTTAGATCTCTGTGAAAAGATTTGTGTTAATGCACAAGCAGTCAACTCCTTTTTACATTTCTCATCAACATTTCTTCCTTATAGACATGAGTAGAACATCATCATAAGGATCAGTTCTTTCTCCTGTTTTAGGTATTAAGAAATAAAACTATTTCTGTTCACAGATGATATGTATGTCTATGTAGAAAATCCCAAAGAATCTACAAAAAACTCCCAGGATTAATAAGTAAATGTAGCAAGGTTACAGGATACAAGTTCAATATATAAAAGTCAATTATATTCCTGTATACCTAAATAACTACATTCCTGTATGCCAATGGAGGGCAGTGGCATAAATGTGAGAAAATGCATATTACTCTGTAATTTCTTTTTACTTCATGAAGTATGCCTCGCATAAAAAATTATGGAGACTAATGTGATAAACACTGGTGTAACCCCTCAATTCAGCTCAAGATAAAATATATTACAGATTCAGCTGAATTTCAAGGTGTACTCCTCCTATTTTAACCTGTCTCAGAGTTTATCACTATTTTAAATTTAGAGTGTGCCATTCCCACATTTTTAAAAATAATTGTACACATGTTTCTTCACAAATAACTCTTTGTGTTATTTTACCTGTTACAAAACATATATAAATAATATAATTTATCCTTTTGAAAATAAATTTTTTTAAATTCACTATTATGTTGATGAGTTTTACTGATATTTATACAGGTGGATTTTGTTCACTTATTTTAATCAGTCTATAGTATTTATTTGTATAAGTACACTACAAGTTGTGTACCTATTCTAGAAATGACCTTTAAGTTTGTTTCCAATTTTTCACTATTGTAAATAGTGCTGCAGTCAACAGTCTTTCACATATCTCATTTGTACATAGGTAAGAGTTTCTCTAGAGCAGTGCTTCTCAAAATGTGGGCCCTGGACCAGCAGCATCAGTAACACCTGGGAACTTTTTAGAAATGGAAATTCTTGGAGCTAACCCCAGCCTTACTGAACTAGAAACACAGGTGGTAGAGACAACAATCTGTGTTTTAGTAAGCCCTCGAATTGATTCCGATGCAGGCTAAAGTTTGCTGACTCCTGCTTGGGAGAATATATCTAGGTATGAAGTTACTTCATCAAGCATGCGTACTTACTCATTTTATTAAATATATATTCTGTAGTTCTTTACTTATTGATATTACACATTTACACTCTAACCAGTTATATATGAGAGCCTCTTTTGCTCCATATCATCTCTAACACTAGTGTTTTCATATTTTAAAAATTACCACTTTTTTTTTTTTCGGTATGTGGGCCTCTCACTGTTGTGGCCTCTCCCGTTGCGGAGCACAGGCTCCGGACGCGCAGGCTCAGCTGCCATGGCTCACGGGCCCAGCCGCTCTGCGGCATGTGGGATCTTCCCGGACCGGGGCACGAACCCGTGTCCCCTGCATCGGCAGGCGGACTCTCAACCACTGCGCCACCAGGGAAGCCCTAAAAATCACCACTTTGATGTGTGTGTGAAATGGCATTCCTTTTAATGTACATATCCCTGGTTATAAGTAAAATAGAGCATTCTCTTATGTATTTGTCATACATGTGTGTCACATATTAGTTTATTGATGCTTTCTCTTATGTGAATAATTAACTCATATTATTTGTCATATATTTTAAAAACTAGGGTTTTTGTGTTTTTCTAATTGATTTGTAAAGATCTCGTATAATTTGGATACTAATGTGTATTCAGTTATTTGTGTTATACATATCTTTTCTTAGTGCGCTGTCTTTTGTCTTTTTTGGTGATTTTCTTTGTTGGTGGTTCTCTTTTCTCATATTTTGCTATTACATTTGGTCTCTTATTCTTCATTATATTACACACATTTCTTTAAGCTAAAACATACAGATCTAGTGCACTTTATGGGTACAGCTATGTTAAAATTTATTGAACCATTTTCTTATTGATAGATGTATCAGTCAAGATCCCAGCTGGAAGTAGATGGCACACACTCAAGCTGAAGATAATTTAATAAAGGGGCTATTTTTAAAGGTGCTAGGAAAAAAAAATAAGGTGCTAGTAGCAACAGGGAGCTAGAAACACCAGGGAACCACTGACATCAGAGAGCTTGAATGGACAAGAAAAGGGAGCAGATATTAGAATTCAGAGAAATAGCAGGAGGAAGAGTGATTCTTGACAGGAATCACTGGACCTGTGGCCTTTGGTCAAGGGAACTAACCAATCCATGGCAATCTAGTGGGGAATGAATCTGTGAATAAATATTCTGGGTTTATGCTCCTCTTTTCCTTCCCCTCACTATCTAAACCCAACTAGAAACTTCTCTCAGAATGCAAGGGAATTCCTGATGCAATTTGTACACATCAGCCTCCCAGGTCAACGAGCAAGTAAAAAGATTGGTGAAAGGCACTGGTGTTCAAATGACCACCAGTCTTTAATTTCTATTCTTCATTATACAAACAACGGTGCAATGTGCATTCTTGTTCATTTATACAATGTATTGGTACTCTTATATTGCATGATTGATCCCCAAATTTAGGATTGTGAGGTCAAAATATGTTATTTTTCTCTGTGTCTAAAGACGTAATGCCAAGTTTCTTCCCCAAAACACAGGAATTCATACCCCATAAGCAATGTATGAGAATGTTCTAAATCTTTGTGATATTTCAAATTTTACTAATCTAAATAAAGACTATAGGCACCTCATTTTTAAAATTTATACATACATAGTTTATTGGCTATTCACATTTCTTCTGTATTTACTATTTCTCCTCTGTAAAGATTCTGCCTAGATACTGTTTTCAGTACTTTTTTTTATTGCTGAGATACACATTTTAAAGTAATAACTAGAATTATGACTTATAACATTATAGCAGAACATATAAGATTTTTAGAAATTTCACGTAATGTCTGAAACATTTATATCAACGTATTTCCATACAAATAACCCAAAGAAAGTTTAGTAATAGTTGTTTTTTGTTTGTTTGTTTGTTTGTTTATACTGCAGATTCTTATTAGTCATCAATTTTATACACATCAGTGTATACATGTCAATCCCAATCGCCCAATTCAGCACACCAGCATCCCCACCCCACCGTGGTTTTCCCCCCTTGGTGTCCATACGTTTGTTCTCTACATCTGTATCTCAATTTCTGCCCTGCAAACCAGTTCATTAGTACCATTTTTCTAGGTTCCATATATATGCGTTAATATACGATATTTGTTTTTCTCTTTCTGACTTACTTCACACTGTATGACAGTCTCTAGATCCATCCACGTCTCAACAAATGACTCAATTTTGTTCCTTTATATGGCTGAGTAATATTCCATTGTATATATGTGCCACATCTTCTTCATCCATTCCTCTGTCAATGGGCATTTAGGTTGCTTCCATGACCTGGCTATTGTCAACAGTGCTGCAATGAACATTGGGGTGCATGTGACTTTTTGAATTATGGTTTTCTCTGGGTATATGCCCAGTAGTGGGATTGCTGGATCATATGGTAATTCTATTTTTAGTTTTTTAAGGGACCTGCATACTGTTCTCCATAGTGGCTGTATCAATTTACATTCCCACCCACAGTGCAAGAGCGTTCCCTTTTCTCCACACCCTCTCCAGCATTTGTTGTTTGTAGATTTTCTGATGATGCCCATTCTAACTGGTGTGAGGTGATTCCTCATTGAAGTTTTGATTTCCATTTCTCTAATAATTTGTGATGTTGAGCAGCTTTTCATGTGCTTCTTGGCCATCTGTATGTCTTCTTTGGAGAAATGTCTATTTAGGTCTTCTGCCCATTTTTGGATTGGGTTGTTTGTTTCTTTAATATTGAGCTGCATGAGCTGTGTATATATTTTGGAGATTAATCTTTTGTCCGTTGATTCGTTTGCAAATATTTTCTCCCATTCTGAGGGTTGTCTTTTCTTCTTGTTTATGGTTTCCTTTGCTGTGCAAAAGCTTTGAAGTTTCATTAGGTCCCATTTGTTTATTTTTGGTTTTATTTCCATTACTCTAGGAGTTGGATCAAAAAAGATCTTGCTGTGATTTATGTCAGAGAGTGTTCTTCCTATGTTTTCCTCTAAGAGTTTTATAGTGTCTGGTCTTACATTTAGGTCTCGAATCCATTTTGAGTTTATTTTTGTGTATGGTGTTAGGGAGTGTTCTAATTTCATTCTTTTACATGAAGCTGTCTAGTTTTCCCAGCACCACTTATTGAAGAGACTGTCTTTTCTCCATTGTATATCTTTGTCTCCTTTGTCATAGATTAGTTGACCTTAGGTGCGTGGGTTTATCTCTGGGCTTTCTATCTTGTTCCATTGATCTATGTTTCTTTTTTTGTGCCAGTACCATATTGTCTTGATTACTGTAGCTTTGTAGTATAGTCTGAAGTCAGGGAGTCTGATTCCTCCAGCTCCATTTTTTTCCCTCGAGACTGCTTTGGCTATTCGGGGTCTTTTGTGTCTCACTGTTTTCATTTTTACATTGGATTTTTTTCTTATAATTTGGTGGATGTGTAGGTGTATTATTGATAGTAACACAGTTTGATTGCCTTAAGAGGTGCACATATTATCTCCTAGTTTATTGTTTTGCTTTATTTATGGTGATGAATGTGTGGAAGTGCAATATTGAGAAAGAATATTTACTATGAATATTTTAGGTGATTTTTTTATCACTTGGACTTCAGTTATATATACGCTTCAGTGGTTTAGTCCAACTCTGGCCTACATTACTGAGCACAATAAAGCTTTGTAATATTAATGAATGACACCAATTCAAACTTCATTAGTAGTGTAGTGCTATGCCGAGAAAAATAATGTTGGGCTCTTCTTGAAATGAATAACTGACATGATAAAGAAACTCACAGAAATTTTCATGTATGTCAAGAGGAAAGCATTATTAGTATACATTTTTTTTGCATTCTGAGGGCATGAATACCAGAGTAATTTGTTCTATAAATTAGACTTCAAACTAATTCTTTCAAAATGCAATTAACAGCTTAATATGGAACTATGAAGAAATTTTATATTATTTGTGGTATATTTCTTGTTTCATTGTCTTACCTGTAATTTTCACTGGTGTCAACAGGAGCTATTAGTTTATTGATGTGGAAAGAGACTTAAATGTCTTCACTCACTAAGTTCTCCAGATCTTGAAATTGTCATTAATTTACTGAATGTATTAATATTTTCCCCTCTCCAAAGCATTGAGTCAGTTTATAACAAAGTATAACAATAAGGTTAGTTTAAATAGAAATTATGCTAAAAATCAGAGGTAGTGCATAGATGTGAATATATTTTGTTATAGCTAACACACTCCCCTGTATGTTTGCTTTTGAGATTCCTGATAACCAGGGCAAACCAGAAAATACAATTAATGTAAGGCACTTAGCATATGCTTTGGAAAGACAAGGATTTTCCTGTGAGATAATTCTAAATAACTATGAGATGGACTTTTTCTAGCCAGATTGAACATTTAGCACTGGCCCAAAAAACTATTTCCATTTTCATTTTATGCCTCAGTAAAACTGTGGATATATTTAAAAATCCCAAAGCCCATCTTTTATTTATCTAACAAACGTTAGGATGCCATTGGTTTTTTCCTGAGCTCCTATTAAGCTAGGTCAGTAATACTGAGAAGGAGACAAGATTAGGTAATGTCAGAAATGCATTATGCTTATATAGTTGTTGAGAAGATAGCAGAAGTAGAACAAAGTACAAAACAATAATGATTTAATGCTGTAAATAAATTTTCAAGTAAAATGTATTTGTCTTAGTGAAAATATGTTGCAGTATTATGCTCTTTATTTGAGTCATTTTTCAGCTTTTTAGACAATTTCAATGTTTGCATTTATAAAGAGGTATTTGGAAGTTCTAATTGGTATTTCTTAACAGACAGCCCAATAAGCATACAGGAAAGCATTAAAAGATTACAGAAGAATGAGTTTAATGTTGAGTTAAATTACATGGCAAGAGGTGAAATGAAAATAAAAAGACAAACACATATGGATGAGGTGGGAAGATTAAGCATTAGTCAGAGTAAAGGTGTTTATAAGCCAAAAACAGAACAGGAACAGAATATTTGTACATAGTAGCAACCTATTCACACTGTATTTTTAGGTGGCATTGTCTTTGATCATTATTTTCATAATACTCCTTAGAATAAGTAAAGAAAGCAATGAATAATAAAGTGTGATATTATCTTAGTTATGTGTCAAACACTTTTCTTGGTGATTTACATGCAGTTACCACACAATCTTCAAAAATCCCTATGAACTGGGTGCTATTATTATACTAATTTCATAGAAAAAGAAATTTAGGATCAGAGAGATTAAACCACTTGTTCAAGATTGCACAGATAGTAAGTGGTAGAGCATGAATTTGAACTAAGTGTACCTGATTCCAGAGCCTGGGCAGTTACTCACAATGCTATATAAGTTTTGCAAGCAACTTTTCCTGGCCAGAGACTGTACTCCACATTTCAATCATATTATCTTATTTAATGCTCACAACTCTGGCAATTGCACATTTCTCTCAATTTTATAGAAGAGAAAATTGAATATGGGTCCTTTCTTTCATGACATAAATCATGCTAGATAAGCTATAAACCCCACTTATATCATAGAATAACTATGGAATATATGTCCATTGTTCTATGCTCACATGGAGATAACAAAATGAAGCAAGATGTGAGAGGGACTTTACTTACTATTTCTAATTTGGACTAAATGACTAAATAGGGAAAGTTGACCCAAGCCAAATAAGTTCTTCCTTTGAGCTCCCATAGCAATTCTCTATATATTACAAATATAGCAATTAAACAGAATTGCAGTGGTTTATTTATGAGTCTGGTATCATGTAAAAAAAATAATGGGAAGTACCATACTTTTTCCAGCTGTAAATTCCAGAATACGGTAAAATGCCTTGTATGTATCAGATTCTCTGTAGTGTTGCCTATATACATTCAGCTCAATAAATTAATGAATGACAACCTCTGGGGTAAATATATTGTTGAGAAGCAAAATAAGAGAAAGAAACTGACATTCTCCATGATGTCCCTATTGGATATGTAAGGCTTTTATACTATATTATCAAAAAGTAGGACTGGATAAGCTGATGAGACTCTTAGTGGGTAAACTTAATGCAAGCTTTAGTGTTTACAAAGTGTTCCAGTAAGATCAAGAAACAACCTGGGTACATTTTAGGCAATAGAAATTAAAGCAAATTTTAGATAGGAGTTCCCAAGATGGCAGAGTAGAACGACCCTGAGTTTACCTCCTCTCAAGACCACACCAAAATTACAAATATTTACAGAACAACTGTTGATGAAAAAGACTGGAGCCTACCAGAAAAGATCTTCTACAACTAATGATATAAAGAAAGAACCACAATGAGATGGGTAGGAAGGGGGTCGCTATATATTCAAGACCCATATGCCCAGGTGGATGACCCACAAATGGGAGAATAATTACAATTGCAGAGGTTCTTCCCAAGAAATGAGGGGTCTGAGCTCCTCATGGGACTCCCCACCTGGGGGTCCTGCACCGGGAATATGAGATCCCAGAACATTTGGCTTTGAAGGCCAGTGGAGCTTACTTTTGGGAGTTGCAGAAGGCTGGGAGAAAAAGGGGCTCCACTTTTAAAGGGTACACACAAAATCTCACATGCTCTTGGACCATTGGAAGAAGCAGTAATTTGAAAGGAGCCTGGATCAGAGCTACTGGCTGATCTTGGAGAGTCTCTCGGAGAGGCAGAAGGCAACTGGAGCTCAATCTGGGGACATAATACTGGCAGCAACCATTTTGAGAAACTCAGTCTACTGCGTGAACACTGGTGCTGGAAAATGCCATTTTGGAGTCCTCCTTCTAGCTTATTAGCCTCAGGACCCAGCTCTGCCCCCACCCACCAGCCTGTAAGAACCAGTACTGGAATGCCTCAGGCCAAACCACTAACTGGGCAGGGATACAGCTCCACCTACCAGCAGACAGGCTGCCTTAAGAATCCCTGAGCTCACAGCTGCCCCTGGACACAGTCTGGTCCACCAGGGGGCCCAGGACTTGGCCCTACACACCAGTGTATGGGTACTGAACTTGGAACTCCCAAGGCCCTGCAGCCAGAGACCCTGGGACCCAGCTCTGTCCATCAGCAAGCCTACTCTAGCCTTGAGACCAGCTTTGACCCACTGGCCAGCAGACAGCAGCCCCAGGACAACTGTAGCCATGGCAGGACCCAGTCCACCCACCAGTAGTCCAGCACCAGTCCTATGACTGGCTTGGCCAGCCCCACCCACCAAAAGTCCAATGCCAGCTCTGGGACCCCTGGGCCCTGCAGCCAGACCCCAGGACCAGGCTTTGCCCACCAGTGGGCCAGCATTAGCCTCATGAACTGGCTTGACCCACTGGTGAGTGGGCATCAACCTCAGGATCTGCTGGACCCTGACTTCACACCAGTGAGCCAGAAGTAGCCCTGGGACACCGCCCCCCCACAGGGTTCCACAGCCACTCACCTTATGACCTGCCCCACCAACCAGCAGCCAGCAGCCTCCACACAAGGCAGAACCTCGCAACAAACTGGACCACAGATGAGTCATGCCTACCAGACTGCCCACAGTAATCAGCCTGCCACAACAGAAGGACCCACACAGCCCACATTGGGGCACTACTAGAGCACTGGGGGCACCACTAAAGCATATAGTTCTGGTGACCAGAGGGGAGTATGCTGCTGGGATGCACAGTATGTCTCCTACAAAAGGCCACTTCTCCAAGGGTGGGAAATGAAACCTACCTACCAGATACATAGAAATAAAAACAACAAGTTAGGCAAAATGAAGAAACAGAGGAACATATTCCAAAGGAATAAGATAAAATTCCAGAAGAAGAACTAAGTGAAGTGGAGATAAGCAATCTACCCAAGAAAGTGTTCAAGGTAATGATAATAAAGATGATCAAAGAATTTGGGAAAAAAATAAATGAACAGAGTGAGAAGTTAGAAGTTTTCAACAAAGAGTTAAAAAATATAAAGAATAACCAAACAGAGATGAATACAATAATGGAAATAAAAAATACACCAGAAGAAATCAATAGTAGACTAAATGATACAGAGGAATATATAAGGGAGCTGGAAGAGTAGTGGAAATGACTGAAGCTGAACATAAAAAAGGAAAAAGGAATAAAAAGAAATGAGGACAGTTTAAGAGACCTCTGGGACAACATCAACCATATTAACATTTGCCTTTTAAAAGTCCCAGAAGGAAAAGAGAGAGAGAAAGGGACAGAGAACATATTTGAAGACATAATCATTGAAAACTTCCCTAACTTGGGAAAGGAAACAGACATCTAAATCCAGGAGGTGCAGAGAGATCCAAACACGATCAACCCAAAGAAGACCACACAAGACACATTGTAATTAAAATGTCAAAAATTAAAGATACAGAGAGAATATTAAAAGCAGCAAAGGAAAAGCAACAAGTTACATGCAAGGAAACTCCCATAAGTCTATCAGCTGACTTTTCAGCAGAAACTCTGCAGGCCAAAAGGAAGTGGCATGATGTATTTAAAGTGACAAAAGGGAATAACCTACAACCAAGAGTGCTCTACCTGGCAAGGCTCTCATTCAGATTTGATAGAGAAATCAAAAGCTTTACAGATAAGTAAAAGCTAAAAGTGTTCCGCACCAACAAACCAGCTTTACAAGAAAAGTTAAAAGGACTTCTCTAAGGAAAAAAGAAAAGGCCACAACTGGAAACATGAAATTTATGAAAGGAAAAATCTTATTAGTAAAGGCAAATATACAGTAAAGGTGATAAATCAACCACAGACAATGCTAGTAAATTAAAGATGTTAGAGATGGAAGATATACTGTGTTCATGGATTGGAAGAATTAATATTGTAAAAATGACCATACTACCCAAAGCACTCTACAGATTCAATTCAATCCCTATCAAAATACCAATGGCATTTTTCACAGAACTAGAACAAATAATTTTAAAATTTGTATGGAAACACCCCGAATAGCCAAAACAGTCGTCAGAAAGAAGAGCAGAGCTGGAGGTATCACAAAAAGACAACCTACTGAATTAGAGAAAATATTTGTAAACGATATGACCAATAAGGGGTTTATATCCAAACTATATAAACAGTTCGTACAACTCAATATACATATATAAAAAAAGAGTAAAAAAATGGGCAGGGGGCTTCCCTGGTGGTGCAGTGGTTGAGAGTCCGCCTGCCGATGCAGGGGACGTGGGTTCGTGCCCCGGTCTGGGAAGATCCCACTTGCCGCGAAGCGGCTGGGCCTGTGAGCCATGGCCGCTGAGCCTGCGTGTCCGGAGCCTGTGCTCTGCAATGGGAGAGGCCACAACAGTGTGAGGCCCGCGTACCACAAAAAAAAAAAAAAATTGGGCAGGACCTGAGCAGACATTTTTCCAAAGAAGACATAGAGATGGCCAACAAGCACATGAAAAGATTCTCAACATCATTAATCATCAGAGAAATGCAAATCGAAACTACAATAACGTATCAGTTCACACCTGTCAGAATTGCTATTATCAAAAAGATCACAAATAACGAAAATCAGAAAGATGTGGATAAAAAGAACCCTTGCACACTGTTGGAAGGACTGTAAATTGGTGCAGCCACTGTGGAAAACTGTGGAGGTTCCCTAAGAAACTAAAAATAGAACTAAAATATGATCCAGCAATTCCACTCCTGGGTATATATCCAAAGAAAATGAAAACACTAATTTGAAAAGATACATAAACCCCAATATTCCTAGCAGCATTATTTGCAATAGCCAAGATATGGAAGCAACCTACTTGTCCATCATCAGATGAATGGGTAAATAAGATGTGGCATATATATATATATATATATATATATATATATATATATATATAAATCAAAGAATGAAATTTTTCCATTTGCAACAACATGGATGGGCCTGGAGGGTCTTATGCTTAGTGAAAAAAGTCAGACAAAGACAAGTACTGTACTGTATGGTATCACTTATATGTGGAATCTAAAAAATAAAACAAACGGGTGAATATAACAAAAAAGAAGCAGACTCACAGATATAGAGAACAAACTAGTGGTTACAAGTGGGAAGAGGGGAGGGAGTGGGTAAGATAAGGGTAAGGAATTAACAGGTACAAACTACTATGTATAAAATACATTAGCCACAAGGATATATTGTACATCATAGGAAATATAGCCAATATTTTACAACTATAAATAGAGTATAATCTATAAAAATTTTGAATCATTATGTTGTGCACCTGAAACTAATATAAGTCAACTATACCTCAATAAAAATAAAGTGTTGTCTCAGAATGAAGGAACTATAAATAAGGGAAAGCAGAGAAAGTGTGCAATTCTCATGATTAAAACAAAGAAATCTGGTTAGCAGACATTTGGTCCAGTTCAATACTTCCAGGTTCTTTTAGCATGAACCAAATATATTATGGACATTTTGGGTAAGACCAACTGTCCTGCAAGGAGAAACAGTCTGCTAACCAGATGGGAGAGGCATTCAGGAAAAATAATGTCCAAGTGAATGCATACCAAATGAGATGATATTGTTTAGTACAATTACTGTGTGGAAATGGATTTGAAATGATCTCATATATAGGATATAAAGGAAGAATTAGATAGAGAGTTATAGCTAATGTGGTTTATAATATAATTTCTGAATGATTATTTTGTTCATTCATTCATTCAATAAACATTTAATTGAAGGACTACTTTGTCCCAGATACTATTCAAAATGTGAGGGATATAACAGTGGACAAAATAGCAAAAAAAGAGAATGTCTCATGGTTTTAATTCTAGCAGGCAGAGATGCACAATAAAAACATGTGTAAGGAAAATATTGGTATGTTAGGTCATGATGGATGATATGGAGAGAAATAAAGTAGAAGAAGTAGATAGGGAGTATTGGAAAGGTGATTCAAATATAAATAAGATGTTTAGGAAAGGCTTCAGAGGGGACACTTGTGAACAAACCTGAATAAAAAAGAGAAAGCTAGCTGTACAGATATTTGGGAAGACTTACCAGGTAAAAGTTTAGTAAGTGCAAAAGTCCTGAAACAGAAGTTTGGTATCTTTGAGGACAGGAAAGGAGTCTGGGCTGACTGAGGTGGAAAGAACTTGGAAAAGATAAGGGGGAGATGAAGCTATCAGAAAAATGAAAGACAAATCCTGTAAAAGCCTGGGAAAAATTGGATAAGAGGCAGGCTTGTTATCCATTCCCTCCTTTTATCTGGGAGCACCTGTGGGGAATAAAAAAGATGAACCAATCAAATATGATTGTAAACCTGCCAATAACAAACTTTCTGGCAAAGAAACTATCTGTATTTGCTGATGGGACAGTCTTTGTTTATGGAATCCTTCAGCAGGATATAACTGGTCTACTTAGGATTGCATATGATAAATTCGGAATTGATGGGTTTATAGGACAGAGGTCTGGGGAAAATGTCATGAACTTGAGAATAAAGAAGAGATATTTCATTACCAAAAACATAAGCCTTGGAGTAAATATTATATTATAGCTACTTATAGTACTTACAGATTTCGTACGTTAATCTGTACCAGATCAAATCCTGATGCGGGGCATTGTATCCTAAACCACCCACTCTTTTCTTTGCCTGTCCCTCATGATTACTTTTATCCTTGAAATTATTAGTAAAGCTTGGTACTAAGAACTTTTATTCACATGAGTCTGATTTGGCAATTATCTAAGGACCTTATAGCAGACTACTACTCTTTCTCTGAATGAGATGTGATCACTGGACAGTTTTAAACAATGGCATAATATAATATAACTTGAATTTTAAAATGAATAATAGATTGATTGCAGAGGAGCAAATACAGAAGCAGGAAAAGAATACTGCAGGTGAGAGCCCATAGTGGTTTGGATCAGACTTATAGCAGCGTAGATGGTAAGGAGTGGTTGGTTTTTGGATACTATGACATCAAGAATGACAACACTCAAATTATAGCTCCTTAGGAGAAGTCTATAGGAATTGTTATTAGGTGATTCCAGAGAAGCACACAGATGTAATGGCTAGGTAGTTAAATCATTAAGGTATGGATGACAATAGATGATGTCGCTAAAGATAGCTAATTTAAAATATAAGTAAATTCTAAAGCTCTGCATTGGCAAAGCTCAAATAGCATAATTGAGCAGCAGATATGAAGGTAAATTCTGATTCTACGATAGGTTCGCTTTCTCTTTGCCCACTTTCTTTATGTGGAGGGATGGCATAAGGCAGGTTGGTACATGTGAGCTTAAAATTAGAAGAAGCAGAACTATATTTAAGTGAAGGGAATTTCTTTTTATTGCTGAATATGCCATTGTATGGATATACCATAATTTGATTATCCATTCATCTGTTGATAGACATTTATGATACTTTCAATTTTTAACATTATAAATAAAGCTACTATTAACATTCATGTACAAGGTTTTTCTCTCTGTGTGTGTGTAGACATATAGGATTTATATCCCTTTTCAAAATAAGTGTTCTAATCTATGACTCCTTTTCGGTATTTTTTTCACTTAAGGTAGGCTTTCATTGTTGGTAGCTGTTTTAGATCAATCTTAGGCTAAGTCTCCTTTTCTCTCTTCTATGCTTTTTTCCCCTAAGCTGCACTGCCTCTCCATGTGGGAGAGGGTTTCATGCATAATTTGAAAATTCGGTGTTGTCTTTCTCTTAGTTATGCTGTGGGTGTGGGCTTTGCTTCATTTCTTCTTCTTCCTCATGTTTTTAAGGAGTTGTTGGAAGATTTGAATTAAATGGTCAGTATTACTTTGGCTACCATCAAGATGTAAAGAGGAAGAGTGTGACAGGCAAAATAATGCTCCCTCAAAGATATCAGGTCCACATAGAGGAGAAGGTGATGTGAAAATAAAGCCAAAAGAAATTTCAGGATGTTGGCCTGGAAGACTGGAGTCCAGGGAATGTCACAATCCAAGGAATGCCACCAGCCACCAGAAGCTGGAAGAGTAAGGAATAGATTCTTCCCTTAGAGCCTCTGGAGGGACTGTGTTCCTGCTGATACTTTGATTTTGACCCAGTTATACTGATATGGGATATCTGGCCTCCAGAACTGTGAAAGAATGCATTTCTGTTGTTTTAAGCCACCCAGGTGCAGTAATTTGATACAGCGGCCACAGGAAACTAATACAGAGATTTTTTTCTTTAACTTTACTGTGGGTTGAAGATAGTAAAGTCTAACTATAAAGCAAAAAAGAAAGACTTAAAACATAACTTCAGATACAGCTCCATTAAATGGCCAGTAGATGTGTCCATTCACAGGGCAGTTATTATCGGCAATTTTTCTCTTTAGTCTATATGTTGAAATTGTTTCCAGGACCCTGTTCTACCCAACAATAGAAGATCAACACGTATTTGAAGGATGTAAAATGGGTCTGTGCTCTTCTGGTATAGTCTCTAACTTCTATTCCTGCAGTTCAACATTACCTCATTAATTACTCACATTATCAAACTGCACCCCCCAGAAAAAACAAGTTTGCATGATAGTAATCTCTTCAAAGAGATACCATTTTACCAGTGAAGTGAGCTATTAACATCATCATGTAGAATGATGGATTTACTAATCTGAATAAGCCATACTTGGATTATTTTACTGACTCAGGTCTTCTTCAAGTAATGAGTAATGAGGTGGTATTATTATTGTTTTTTTTTTTTTGGGTTACGCGGGCCTCTCACTGTTGTGGCCTCTCCCGTTGCGGAGCACAGGCTCCGGACGCGCAGGCTCAGCGACCATGGCTCATGGGCCCAGCCGCTCCGCGGCATGTGGGATCTTCCCGGACCGGGGCACGAACCCGTGTCCCCTGCATCGGCAGGCGGACTCTCAACCACTGCGCCACCAGGGAAGCCCAGGTGGTATATTTTTAGGCTTAATAAATCAGCCTCCACGAGGATAAAATAAAGAGTCTATTTCAAAAACAAATTTTAGTTCCCACTCTTAGAACTAATAAGAGATCAGGGATGTTCTAGTCTAGCTCCACAAAAATCACAAAAACATAATGAAACATAATGAAAGCAAACAAATTGTAGCTAACATGCAAGCAATTGATCAGTAGTTCCAAATTACTTTAAAAATATGGGAAAATGTAATCATCTAGTATTTAAAAATAATTTCCCTGTAGATAGTGTTTTAAGTTTATCCTTTGGTTATCCTGAAAACTCTCCAAAGGATACAGGACTGTTCATAGGACAGTAATTTCATAGATGGAAAAAAAAATGAAGCTCAGAGTAGTTTGGCCTGAGATCACAGAGTGGTGTAGCTCCCTTAATATTTACATGTCTAATGTTCTTTGCACTTATAACATCTTTTTGTGACAGGTCAAATTTAGCCATACTAACACTATGAACTCACTTGAGAAGAGAGGAAATAATTCTAAAACAATTTAAAATTAGTATCCGTGCATTGACTAATGTATTAAAATTATCAATCATTTTTAAATTGGACTAAAACTACCATTTTTGGAAAATCTACAGCTTTCAAATTTTAACATAGCTTCTGAATATTTGATCCTATAAAAAATTATTCAATGTGAACTCATTTTTTAAAATTAATTAATTAATTTATTTATGGCTGTGTTGGGTCTTGGTTGCTGTGCGTGGGCTTTCTCTAGTTGTGGCGAGCAGGGGCTACTCTTCTACTCTTTGTTGCAGTGTGCGGGCTTCTCATTGCAGTGGCTTCTCTTGTTGAGGAGCATGGGCTGTAGGCACGAGGACTTCAGTAGTTGTGGCTTGCCGGCTCTAGAGCGCAGGCTCAGTAGTTGGGGCTCACGGGCTTAGTTGCTGTGCGGCATGTAGTATTTTCCCTGACCAGGGCTTGAACCCGTGTCCCCTGCATTAGCAGGTGGATTCTTAACAACTGCGCCACCAGGGAAGCCCGTGAACTCATTTTAATAAGAGTTCAAGTGTGTCTAATCATGACAATTAGCGGAAGTAGTATTTTCTTTATTAATATAAAGCAATATATTTTATGAAATTAATTTTTTCTAGGTCTAATGGCTTTGCTATAAACTAAGTATTCACTTACTTTTTTTCATCTTTTCTCACAAAATGAATTAAATTCAAAATATAGACTTAAAAAATGGACACTAAGATTTGGTAACCGTAGAGAATCTGCAGAAAACTTTTCTGTTTCTTCTTTGCTTAGGAAACCCAGAAAACCGATATGAGCACTATCTACTCTGTGATTTACATTCATACTGCAGTGCAATGACTTTAACTGTTAATTGAAGTTTCTCTTCCTGAGCTATAGAATAGTAGACTGGAAAGATGTCTTTTGCCAATTGTATTGTGTAATGCAGAGTTGCTCTTGAATGCAATAGTACACGTTTTACTACTTGGCGTTTCTCCTATTTTTTTCTTTAGCATTTCTAAACAAATAAAGAATATCATAGCAGCTATTGTATGCATAAATGGGATATATGTTCTGAATATTCTTGATGCCAAAAATGGAAAGGTTTATTTATTCATTTAGTTTCTTTTTTTGTTTCATTTTTGTGTGGTCTGGCATGAAATCAAATGAATCTATATCTTCACTGAATATGAAAATATTCATCCACTTATTTATTCAATAATTCACTTATTTCCAATATTTTATTCAATTACCAGTTAGTGATTGCCTACAAGTACCAAGCAGCCTTCAAAGTGCTAGAAATATAAATGAACAATTTACAGCCCCAATTCTCAGGAGACTGAGTTTATTAGGCAGATAAGGGATCCTAATTCTATCACATAGAGTGCCATGTCAGAGGCATGTTTTGTTTGATAAAAGGGCGCTGAGGAGAAGCTTCCAACTTAACCTGAGTGTTCCAGGAAAAGTCTCTGAGAAGTAGTGTTTGACAATTCCTTAATGGTATTGATTTTGACATCAACACCACCTGAGGCTTATTTTATGGACAATCTCATTTCATGAAATTCTTCCGTAAACAAAGAGCTGATATCCTTTGAATGCTCTTTCCGGAGGATATTTTTCTTGTCCTATGTTCATGCTTTAGGATGATATGTGAGAAACGAGAACTGAGAGGTGGAATTACTAACAGAATGAATACCTGTCTACCTGTGTTCCCAGATGGGCTTAACAGATGAAGATAGGGGAGAGCCCCATGTAAGTGACTATACAGTTCAAGCATTTTTTTAAATTATAAGGTAAATATGTTTATATATATGGTCAATGGAAAAGGTAGCTCAGTAATGACAGTGTTCATCATAAAATATCATCATATTTAAACCCCAAAAGCACTGCCAAATAATTGATTTTAGAAACTGAAATCTAACACTTGAATTAATCATTATAATTTGGAAAGTTCATACCAATTATTGTCCTTGGCTTTTAGGTAAAAATAGATAATTTTCAGTACTCTGTATAGATCTTTTTATTTGTCCTTTGTTACAGTGTTTTGGTGCCCTCAATGACCACTCTATACATGCATTTTCCAGCACCTTGTTCAGTATCTTTGTTTGTTTCTTCTAGAGAAGATAGAGGAAATTGGGTATGAACTATCTCACCTTTCTGCTATCCATGCATACAGACGTTGATGCTGGAGCTCCCTACTTCCTTTCCTTCAGTCTCTGATGATAATGTTTCCTTCATGTCCTATTCAGGTTAACCCACCACCAATTTGGATGTTGATTCCACTCCTCTCCTACTCCTGAGACTTTGCTATGTCAGTTATCTCTTCCTCCTGCAGAATCTTTAAGCTCCCTTTTTTTCTCTTCTGACTTTTTCCCTTTGGCACTTGAACCACCTTTTTCATCCTAACAAAAATCAACAATAAAAATCACTTAACCCTAAATAAATACCTCTGGCTAAGATCCAGGTATTTTTCTTTTTTCATTACACGATCAGAAATCTTGTCTACTTTTGCAGTCTCTGTTTCCTCACTTCTTGTCATGCTTAACGCCCCCCCTCCACCCGCGGTATGGCTAAAGTCCCTGTTGATTGTCATATTGCCAAACTCCATATTATGAAAATGAAGCTCTCTCTTGTATTTGGCAACCTTGATCATTCTCTCCATTAACTGTATTTTCTGTCCTTGAAACTTTACTTACTTTGTTTCCAAGACAACTTTGTATTAACCATAAACACTGCTGTAATAGCCTCTCAACTCTTCTCTAATTTTTAAGGCCCATACATGTCATCTCCTGAGCTACAGGAGTAATCTAACTGAAATGCAAAGCTTACCAAATCACTCCTCTGATTAAATCAATCAGAGACTTCCCATCACCTAAAGAGTAAAATTCTTATACCTTAAAAGGTAAAAGTCAAGTCCCTCTGGATTTTACTTTGACTCTCTCTCCAGCTTCAGCTCCTTGTTTTTCTTATATTTCTGACTCCTAACTTTTGGTGCTCCAAGAATTTCATCCTTTATTTCCTATTTTCCTTAGTCAACCACTTTCCTGAATGACCTTATCTACTCTTACAATTTTTACCTTTTTGATAATCACTTCATAATTATTTAAAATTCACCATGTCAAACTGAAATGATCCTTTTCCATCTAAATATGTTCATTGTGGTTCATTTTTTCACTTATGTAAGTTAATTACTGTTATTAAAAACAAACAACTAATTAAATATAATAAAGTTCAATACAGATCAGTAGTGAAGCTTTGCTTCTTAGGGTAATTCAGGGATGCAGTCTCCTTCTATCAAGTGCTGGGGTCTTGGAATACTTTCTCAGAAACCTATGCATCCAAAAGAGTGAGAGAAATAACAGCAAGATTACAAAAGGTTTGGATGAGCCAGGACCAGAAGTAGCAAATAGCAATTCTAGCTATAGTCCACTGGTCAATACCAAGGCATAAGGGCACCTTAACTGCAGTAAGGGCTGGAAAATGTAGTCTGTCCATAAGCCTAGGAGGAAAAGTAAAGCGGTATGCTGAACACACAGCATCTTCTCTGCCATAATGGCTGCCTGCCAAATTTTTTTTTTTTCCTCCTTTACTTCTTGAATAAATTTCAAGTCTGCTACCACCTCTATCTTTAACCCAACTAAACCCATTCTCATGGGTCTGACCTCATCATTTCTCAAAAGAACTACTGCAGTAGCCTTCAAACTGCCTTCTGGTTGAACCCTTCCTATGTATCATCTACACAGCTACAGGAGTAATCAAGTAAAATGAAAATTTTACCTATAAAACTACCCTGATTAAATCCCCTTAGTGACTTCCCATTATGTACAGAGTAGAAATATCATAGAATAGAAAAATAAGGTCCTCCTGACTTGGAATCTGCCTATTTCACCAGCTTCAACTCTGGATACTCATTGACTTTTACTTTACACTTGGCCAAGACTGAAACATTTCTTGTACGCTGAGCACTCTATTTAGTGTCTTTGCTCATTCTACTTTCTAATCTGGAACACCTTTCACCTCCCTACTCCATAATCCCTCAGGATTAATTAGCTGCCTCTCATCAAAACCTGCATAATCCTGGTACCTTTATCAATCAATAATGTACTTGATTATACACAACCATCTGTGCAAGTGCCTAAATAATTCATTAAACTATGAAATACTTGAGAACAGGGGCTGTGTCTGACTTTTCATTCCCAGATCTAGCAGATACTTGGCTAATAGTAATCATCTATAAATATGTCTCAAATGAACAAACTGCTTGCGTTGAAGTAAGAGTGACTTACCTTGAAACTCAGTTCCTTTTCCTGTATCCCTTGAACCCTACTTATGTCTTGCCATTCACTTGCATAAGACTAGTTCCAGACCTTCCCTAGGCTGCTGACTGGAGTTTGGTTTTGTATGACCAGATGATACAAGATAATAATTATCACTCTATTAAATTCCCCACTCTTGTACCCTGCTCATATGATTGGATATCCTGGCACTACATAAACATATGACACTTGGGCAATATGTTATAAGCTGAGGGAAGCCCATCAACCTATTTGGAATTGGTCCCTCAAACCAAATCACTTCTTTTAGCCCATAATTATCTTGAACAATAGATTCCTGCTTGTAACCCCAGCAACCACTCTGCTCATTCAAGTAACAAATGATGTCTCACAACCAAGGCTGTTTCATATTCTAACGATAGACACTTAAAAGATGTGCATTTCTATTACACAGTGGGATCAAGAGTGCAACTATGATAATAGTGCAAAACAATACAAAGCAATTCAATTGGAGAAACAGAAGAATGTGGGCAGCAATCTAAGTGGAATTTCCTTTTCTTCTCTGAATTCTAAAATCATTGGCACCAATTGTGAATTGTATTTTACAAAGACAAAACTGAGTGGAAAGTGCTCTCCACTCAATCTTCCTCCATTAAGTTTTAGTCTCATTTCAAAATGGTAGTGCCAAGGCTGCTTCCTCCAGTACCTTGATTGATAGCTTTCAAATTATGATTCAGGACCAAGTACATTAGTAGTACTTGTACCTCATAAATAGTACATCATTTTTCATTAATTAATGCCATTGAATTAACTTGAATTATTGGAAAAAAGGAACACAAGTACATGGCTTAAAATGTCCATATGTTTAAGTAAATACTGTTTAGAGGTTAAGTATCTAGAATTCTTGAATTTGAAGTAAATTTGATACCTTTTCTGATATGTAAAGAATGGATAGAAATTATTAAAATATCTAAATTTAGGAATATTTTGGGAAAATATTATTTACTTCGTGATTCACTTTTAAAGGAATGTTTATACAGTTCAGTTGAGGTATTTTTCATAATAGACAACAAAATAAAACAAAAGAATGTATATATATGTACATACATATATATAATATATATGATATTATACAGATATTTGATATATATTATACCTATACTACTTCATATATGTCTTTGGAGACTTGAAAAATATTTTTTCTTAATCCTATTTGATTATTTAAGAATACATATGGATATAATTATACTTTTCTTTTTCAAATTATGAATTTAATAATTCAATATTTGTTAAGATATAATAAGTAACTCTACACTGGGGCAAACAAATAGTATGTGCTTCATATCAAAGACCAACAAATCCATTTCCCAGGCTATGCATCACACTTTGGTCACTTCTGCTACAGATTCTAACATTGGCCATTAATCTTCTGTCAATTATTTTTATAAATACCGTCTCTTCTGGGATTTATAAACAAATCATTTAAAACCAAAATAACCCAAGATTCATTAATTCTGTCTTGTACATTATAAACTACCAAAGGTAAATAATCATTCTTGAATTAACTCAGAAAAATAGAATATAAGAAAAAACATACTGTTTGATTCTACAGGAAAAGATCTTGCTTAATGATAACTCCGAGTATTAGGAAATAATTTGTCAATGTCAGTGTTTTTAAATCTCAAATTCCCCTAAGAATTTAGAAAATGTTCCATCATGTTTATTTTTGTACCCTCTAAACACACACAACCCCCCCCCACACACAAACATACTAAATTATTCAAGGCAGTTAGTCAGAACTCAGAAGACATATACTCGTGCAAATCGTTCTAGACTGCCCAACACAAGATCATTTTATCCATACAATAACTAAACAAGAATTAGTTGAGAACCATAGAGCCACTTTGAGCTCTGTGAGTTCTTGGGAAATGGAAGGAAGATGGAAGCAGTGCTGAACCTCCAGAAATTTTATCCTGAAGAGGAGGGAGAGATGATGGGGAGGCCCCAGAGTGTCTGGTTGCTTCCATAACAAAGGGAAGGAGTAGTTTCAAAAAAAGGAAGCATCAGAAAACTGGGAACATTGTTATTATTTTTACAGACATTAAATACTTACTTATAAGGCTTCATAAAATTCTTCAGAGTATAGTCCAGGTGTCATCTCCTCTGTCAAAGGGCCCTAAATCTCCCAACCTGAGTATGAATTGACATTGATCTCCTGTGTATTTCTATAACAATAATATTTTAGGAACATGCTGCTTTAGAACACTTATCACTTCACTGAATTAAAATTCTGTGAAATCTGTCTTCAGAGATTCTGGGATCCTTGAGAGTAGGAACTATGCTTTTTTCACCCTTGTATCACCTTTACTGGTGCCACCACCACTATTCCAGTTTGTAGCACCATGACTGGCATTCAATAAAACAGACACTAAATGAATGACTGAGACACAATCAGAGGACATTAAACACATGTCAGGCTGAGTAATTTAATCATGGACTGTGAATAATGGGAAGCCAAAAAAGCAGGTGTCACAAATTCAGATTCCTAGTAAGTTCCCAAGAAGGTGACAAAAGTGTTACAAATTTTAAAAAAGAAAAGAAATTTTTTTCTAGTATTAAAAAGTGCTACAAGATAAACTATAAGGTTGATGACAAACCCCAATCAATAGTTGGTCCCAGTATCAGGGACACAAGAGGGAATAATGTGTACTGTGGGAATGCATTCCCTGGATCAAGAATATGTCTCTCTCATTTCCAACCTATTGTGGCAACAAGGAAATCTGGGTTCAGTATTGCTAGATGTACCAATTTATAAGAAAAGCCAGAAATTAAGTGTTTATATTTACTATTATATGACATATCACAGTATTAACATGTTGGCTTTTTTTTTTTAAAAGATAAAGTGTGAGCCAAACCAAACACACTCTGTGAATGTGAAACAGAGACCACCAGAGTTTTAATGCCCTCTAAGTGCTCTTTGCAGGATTGACAAATCTCCAAAAGTATTTTAGGAAGTTTAGTTACATGCCAGGCTGTCTCAGCAGTCCAGGCTAACACATAAGCATATTCAAATCTGGTTCCCAAGGTGGTGAGTCCAGAAGCATGGTGACAATAGCTTATATAAAATAATTTTATAATCTTCCACTTTGTTTCCTGTATTTGACGCTCCTGAGTGAGCACAACAATGGCACAGCCAAATCAGTTTAGATACTAGGATCTCTACATTTCACATGTTATTGTCCCTTCCTTTTTTCTTTTATTTCTGGTATTGAATTACTATTTCCTACTACATTTCCCATAATTCTTCAGCACGTTCATTCTACCCAGCCAGCTCTTTTTTTTCAAACTTCCTAGATTCTGACAAGCCACAGAAATACCTGATTTCAAAGAGATGCTTGCATTCTATACTGATACCATCTAGGAGTGTAAATGCCTAATGTCACACTGCTGAGAAAGGTAAGAAAAATCATTACAGGTCTTTATATCTTCTAATCTTTTAACATTTTTTTTGAAGAGACAGAAATGTTTTATTTTTCAACCAGTATCTTAGTTACTTATTTTTGTTACATCTGTGCAAATCAAAATGCAATAAAATTTTTGAACGATAGAGCTGGAATGTGGACTCAAAATGTGACCCAATAAGATTGCAAGGACTATTTAAAGAAGTCTTCCATAAATCTGACAATGACTCTGACTCCAACAGCGTGGATTTGAATATAAATTTTGCACAAATAAATGAACTACTAAGAAAACAATTAAGCTGCTATCCTGTCTGATTGATATGCCATTATAGCAATGCAAGGACAAATTCATTTAAGTTAGGCTAGAGGCTTAATTAATTTTTTCACAACTATCGTCAGAAACACATATTAAGTTTCTACTCTCAAATCATTTCATGATATGATTTTTTTCTCAAATTTTGCAAATAGGGAGTCAACATTTAAGACAAAAATAAACCCCAGAATATACAAAGAAAATTTGAATTGGCTAAAGCAAAATTTAGTTACTCTGGTAGTAATAGGATTTTTTTTTTTTTTAACTAAATGTGAGTGTAATCTGATAAGCCTATTTTCCAACTAGTGGATATCATGGTTCTGTATTAAATGTATGCAGTTGAAGAATATGTTTGATTGTTTACTGCCTGGGATTTATATAAAACTGGTATATTACAATATGCCATGTGTGTGGTTAACCCAGTTGCAAATCATTAAACCATTATGTAGTAATTAGCAGTGTTATAAAAAGAATGAGATATACGCATCATTTATTTTCAATACAGCTTTGCATAATTGGAATAATATGCAATTTGATCTATTAAGATACTAATTAAATTCAAAACACTTAATATGTACCAGAATGTAGTGCTCTGAAATTGCATAATTGTCCATTGTGTGGTCATTTTCTTCACTATCCCTTTCTCCAAAGCATGTGAGAGTAATCCATAAATTACATTCAGGGAAAAGGTAATATTAAGAAACAATGAGAACCACAAAGAAGTCTTGGTCGAAAGTGTTATACTTCTCCAGGCAAGTAGAAAAATCTAATTTGTTTTATACCTCCATTCTAAGCCCCTATTCTGTGCCTTTGAAGATGTGTATACTTAATAAAATGGCCCCAAAAAGAAAAAAGGGGAGCAGTTTAAGTGCATAAGTAATTGAAAAATTGGAAATTTTAAATAAAGTATTTCTGAAAAACCAAGAGGTGGTTTTTCTCCAACTTCTAATTAAGGAGTCTGTCTTTATGAAGATTCACATCCTGGCAAGATATCAAAGTCATATATTCTTATTATTCTTTTTCAATTTAGCTTCAGTGTACTATCAGATGAAATCTTATCACTGTATTCAGAATTTATCACTTAGCTGAAGCATTTAGCACTGTCTACAATATCAAATCCAACCTCAAACATTTCCCAAGGCCTTCACATATTAGCCCTTGCTACTTTTAGAATAGTAAGGATGATGGTGACAAAAATAAAAGCTAATATTTTTCCTAGGTATTGTGCTAAAAATGTGCCACATTATCTCATTTAATTCATAGAGGATAAAATATATGAGCAAACTCAGGCTGTGAGAGGTAACTTAAACTTGGTTTGAGTCTTACTGTTTCTGTGTTCCAAAGTTGAGTGAAATCTGAGGTTATGTGATTCAGAAGCACTGTTCTTAACCTTTCACTATGCTACAAACTTCACAATATTCCAACACTCCTCAAAACCTCTTCTGTACTTGCTCTAAATGAATCAGACCAGACTCTTCCACGTACTTAGTATTGCCTTATTCTTTTCTCAATGCCTTAGTTTATGCTGTTTCCTCCCTTAAAGTGTGTACTTTGTCACTTAGCCAAACATCCCTCCTCTTTCAAGGCATGAATCACATGCCTCCTCCTCCATAGCTCTTTCACCTCAAATGCATACCTCAGATCTCATTTGTATTCCCATAGTGCCTAGTATAGAGATACAAAGGTGATTATCTCTCAATAAATATATTTTCTGAAAGCATTAATAGCAAAGACATAAATAATCCATTATAAAACAAAGAATGTTGTCATGCACGTTTGATTCCTTGTTATAAAAGATAGATTTGCTGCCAGACGTATTTCCTGTGCCAGATTTTCCATCATCAACAAAATTTTCAAAAAGATTTTCATTCACTTTCTGACTGCCCTTGGCCTGTGTCCAATTTTTTTTTTTTTTTTTAGAGCTTCCAAATTTAATTTTAAATTCAAGTGCTACTGCTGAATACAAGCAGTATAGAGCCAGAGAAGGAGTTTTCCTTGAAGAGAAATGGGATCCATTTTAATTTAGAGGCAAATAAGGGAAGTATCCTGAGGTTGCCCCCGTTACCAGGAATGGTCAGCTCCATTCCTCTGCTTTTTCATCCTGGTTTTCCTGCTCCCTTTACCCTTAGACTCAGGTCCATTCACACTCTTGGGGTAAGTCCTGGCTTGCCCGTGATAATAAAGGAGAGCTCTTCTTGAGAATGTGGTGGATTCACTAAAGCTCCAGCCAATTTTATCACATGTTATTCTGATGTCTTTACCAAAATCCTAACCTCATGATGGCCAAACCTCCTTTTGTCTCTCTGGTATTATTGGCAGGGCATGGATGTCTGCCAAATCGTCAGGCTAGTGGCAGGAAGGGTGGCTGCTTTGGACCCTAGGCTGGCAGGACCAGGAGGCACAGTTGCCATTTCTTTAAGCTAGCCAACATTAGGCATATAGGTATCATTTCAAGGGTGATAATTTAGATTTGTGACGTAACTGTACTTACAGAAAAGGCAGTATGGTGTAGTGATTGAATGACTCTGGAGCCAAACTGCTTAAGGTCAAGTTCTAATTCCGACACTTGTAAGTTGTGTGTGACCTTGAACAACCTTGGACAACTTATTTGATCTCTTAATAACTCAGCTTTTTTCAACTGTAAAACAGTGATAATGATAAGTCCTACCTAACACTGTGTTTGTGAGGATTAAAAAGAATTAATATATGTCAAACATCTAGAGCAATGATAACACTCAACAGTGTTAGCTATTATTGTTTAATATTTCTTCAGTAAGTAAATGAATAAAAATAATAACTTTATTGTATAGTAAAGTTTTTTTGCTTGTCTCTTTCTTCCTCAAGACCAAAAACTCCTGGAGGGCAGAGAGCAGTTATTAATCGTCTTTGTACAGCCTCAGCATTTTCCAGGAGGATGATTCATTATTTGCACACAATGACTATTTGTTGAATGAATGCAAGTTGTAGTCATTAGAGAGAAAAGGTAAAGTGAAGTAGAGCTTACCATTGTAAGAGTCCAAATTATTTAGGAATAATGAGACTATGATGTTTGTAGTTTTGTCCCCTTCAGTGTTGAAGTCACACCCATAGTAATGGCAATAAAGTGGAGAGGGGAACTGTGAATCAGATGTCAAAGTTCTCAAGAGAGAAAAAAGTATGAACCTACCTATAGAAGGAAAGGAGAACTGTAAGGCTATGAATCAGATATGAGACTGAGGTTTTAAACTGGAAAAAGCTAACATTTAATAAACAATATTTACCGGAGAAATATGGAATCTTCCCAAGAAAGGATTAATTTACAAAAAACAAATTCAACAGAAAGCAGATGAGAAAAATATTCATATTTTTATACCATACATTTGAGATTTTTAATACACTAGTTACAGCTTATTAGTTTAATGTGTATGATCCATGTACTCGTGTGTTACCTCTGTATCCACAATGCTTACAACAGTATCTTTAATAGAGTACAGATGACTGTGGGACTCTGCATTTTGGGTGGTAGTTGAGAATAATGAAATGAAAAGAATAGAGGAAGAAGCTAACTTTGATGTTATAGGCATATTCAGGCTGAAAATCAAGTATTCAGCACCTGGTATGATTAATCTATACAGCAGTCCACTCAAAGTCCTAAAAGAGGTTTTTCAGAGAAGTTCTTCTGCCCAAGAGTTCTTAGGATAAACATTTGAATAACTGACTAGCACTGAGGATGCTTCTTTCCAGTGGAGTCAACAGTGACCTCTATTGGTTTGGAGGCCTCAGGCTTCAATGCTAAAACTGTATTGTGATCAGGAGTAAATGAGCCTTGAAGACAACTCTGCTCAGGTGATTGAAGGGAGAGTTGTACCAAGAAGCTCCCTCCTCAGAATAATTGACAGTGAAGCTTTCTGAAAAAGGACCAACCAAGATGCTGTATAAAACGTAAAGCTCAAACGATATGTGAGGCAGTAATAAGTGTATGTTATCATTTTGGTGCCTCCTTTACCTTCCATGCTTCCCTTTAGCGGCAATATGAACTGATTTCTCCTGTGTGGAAATGTGAGGGGAAAGAAGACAAGGGTAGATAGATGAAGTAGTGATAAAGACTGAGGGTCACCTCAAGGGAGTGACCCTCACAAGTGCTTACAGGAGCCAGTGACCATTCACCTGCTGCGTAGAGCTACCCATGGCCAATCACGGTTACCAGCAGTAACACCAACAATCAACAGAGAGCTATACCAATGGCCAGTTAAGCAAAGAGATGCCTGCCTCTCCCCACGTTGATTTTCCTCAGATTCTTCTGCTCTTCAATAGAAATGTTTCTGACTAGTGAAAACAGAGAGGGAAGATGATGAGGGATGCACCTGTGAACACAATTGATCTTTCACTCAAACACCTTTTCTATTCAAAGTCTTTTGATTTAAAAAAATCCCGTTTCACAGTGCCAACTTTTCTAATATACAAAGACTAACTACAAACTTTGATGTCTCCAGTTGAAATGTATAGCATAACTTTTTTCTTTATTTTTAATAGCTTTCAGTGGTCTCATTTTTTTTCAGCAATCCCTTTTATGTGTTACATAGAAATACAGCCAGATAAATGAAAGGCAACTTTTCCCCCAGAGACATAACAGGAAGGCTCTAATTTAAAGAGAATGTTAGGGTATGTACTCATGTAATTGACAAACAGAGAATCTACTCTAAGATGTGGCTTTTAGTATAAAGTCTATTAGGCAGCATCATGGAGGAAAATGCTTTCATCTGTGATATCGGAGATTTCCATTCTAATCCCAGCTGAGCTGACTATTTTTTTACATAAATTCTGGCATGTGTTATATCTTCTCTGGGCCTAAGACATATAGAATGAGGAGGTTCATCTAGAAAATATTTAACATCCTTTCCAAATATGAATGTCTATGACCACTTAGTGTTGGGAATGACCCCAGACTATTAACAGAAGTAAAGAGCCCTCTGACCATTGGGCAATTTCTCAGTCCATTGTGAAATCCCTCTAAAGGCATTTCATGTCAGATTGAAATATAAAAATGTTTCAAGATAGAACAAGCATCAACCTAAAAGGAGTATTTTAAACTTTTATTCCATATAGGAAAATACATTACAGAGAAAGGGCAAGGACTAAGTCTATCTTATTTATTGCTCTTTTTCCAGTGCCTGGCTCAGAGCAACATGTAAGCAGCAATCAAATAACTATTGGTTGAATGAATGAATGCAGATAATTTGCTACAGTGAAAAAAAAGTGTTTTTTAAAAAAAAAAGAAAAAAAAAAGGATAAAATACTTCGCTAGCTTCCTTTGATCCCACGTCATCTCTACCCTGTGAGGATGTAAGCCAGTGCAGTTATAAGGCAGAATGGATGTACCAATGCAGTCTCTACCTCAAAATCTCGACAGCCCAAGGCACTACGTCCATGAGTGACCACTGCATTCCTACATTGGATCCCCAGTCATTGAGTAGGGGCATTTAATCCCTGTGCTGACTACTAGGTTTCTGCATTAACCAAAGCTTAGCCTCTTTTGCTGATAATTCCCTCTAATGCCTTATTTCAGAGCCCGAGTCTTCTATCTTCCTATTATTATGAGCATCACTCAGATTCAGATTTCTGCCTTGGTCACTGCTATAAATTCTGATTTCAGTAAGTTGCCAGCTTCCACCATGTCCCAGTTGTAATTGGGGACAGGAGTAGCGTTTTCAGATTCCTATAACTGTATAGAAGCCCATCACTTAAATTCCAATTCAAAGCAAGGCCCTGTTATCCATGGTCATCAGTTTCTTCCTTCTAATATTTATCTTATCTACCAGAATTCTGAATATTACATACCTGCCTTTTCCACCCTGTGGCTGTTTTTGGAACTCCTTCCTATACATCTCCACTTATAAGATAGACCTGACATGAAAACCAGCTTAAAACTTCCATAGCTTGGTATAAATAAATCATCACATCTGCCATGTTGTCCTGAGTTATAACATTGGTTTCACCTACTGAAGCAATTAACAATGCTTTCCATTTTTGGATCTATGAGAACATGATCTAACAAGAATAATAAATAATAAACAAGACCCTAAATTTTGAAATTAACAACACTGAGGAAAATGTTATTAGAACTTCTGATTTTACCACAAAGAAGTTTTGCGTCATACTATTTTTGAAACAAAAAAAGAAAGGAAAATAAAATTCATCCATGATCTCATTCTTTAAAATGGTGTGAAAAAGAACTGAAAGTTTTTCCCTCTACTATTGGCTATTGCCTGGAGAAAATGATTGTTAGTATTTATCAAGCACCTATCATGTGCTAGGAACTGTTATAAGCCCTGAAGATATAGAAGTAAAAAAACAAACAACAAAAACACTGCCTTCATGAAGCTTATATTTTGATTGGGAAAAAATACAAATAAAAAAAGCGAAAAAAATAATGACAAGTGGTAAGAAGAAAAATAACGTTAGGATGGAGAATAGGAAGTGTTAGGGAAGTACATACTGAAATTTTAGATTGTGTAGCTGGGAAAATTTGACAGAGGAATTGATATGTAAAACCATGCAAACCTCTGGAAAAGAACATTCCAGGCAGATGAAGTAGCAAGAATGAACGCTTTGAGTTGAGAGTGTGACTTTAATTTTTGAGGACAGCAAGAAGACCTGTGTGGATGGAGTGGAGGGTAAAGGTAAAACAGAAATGATATTATAAGCAGGTGGGAGTGGGGTGGGGGAGGACAAAGGATATATGTCAAAGTACTTTTGAGTTTTATCTGAGGCCGGTGAAAGATATTTTGGAAGACTTTGAAAAAAGAGTGACATAATCTCAGTCTAGTTTTAAAGGGTCATGATGGCTGTGTTGAAAAAATACTAAATGAGGCAAAGGGTGAATGAGAGAGACAACAAAAATTTACAGTAATTAAGGCCAGAAATGGGTTCAGACTAGTGTAGTCCTAGGAATCCTAGTCACTGAATTTATTTTTTAATAGATCTTTATTGGAGTATAATTGCTTCACAGTCTGTGTTAGTTTCTGTTGTACAACAAAGTGAGTCAGCCATATGCATACACATATCCCCATATCCCCTCCCTCTTCAGCCTCCCTCCTACCCTCCCTATCCCACCCCTCTAGGTCGTCGCAAAGCACGGAGCTGATCTCCCTGTGCTATGCTGCTTCCCACTAGCTGTCTATTTTACATTTGGTAGTGTATATATGTCAATGCTACTCTCACTTCACCCCAGCTTCCCCCTCTTGCCCCGCCATGTCCTCAAGTCCATTCTCTATGTCTATGCCTTTATTCCTGCCCTGCCACTAGGTCCATCAGTACCATTTTTCTTTCTTTCTTTTTTTTTTTTTAGATTCCATATATATGTGTTAGCATACAGTATTTTTCTGTTTCTGACTTACTTCACTCTGTATGACAGACTCTAGGTCCATCCAACTCCTTACAAATAACTCAATTTCATTTCTTTTTATGGTTGAGTAATATTCCTGTGTGCCTCGTCTTCTTTATCCATTCATCTGTCGATGGACATTTAGGTTACTTCCATGTCCTGGCTATTACAAATAGTGCTGCAATGAACATTGTGGTACATGTCTCTCTTTTTTTTTGTGGTACACAGGCCTCTCACCACTGTGGCCTCTCCCGTCGTGGAGCACAGGCTCCGGACACACAGGCTCAGCAGCCATGGCTAACAGGCCCAGCCACCCCACGGCATGTGGGATCCTCCCAGACCGGGGCACGAACCCGCGTCCCCTGCATCGACAGGCAGACTCCCAACCACTGCACCACCAGGGAAGCCCCATATCTCTTTTTGAATTATGGTTTTCTCAGGGTATATGCCCAGTAGTGGGATTGCTGGGTCATATGGTAGTTCTATTTTAGTTTTTTAAGGAACCTCCATACTGTTCTCCACAGTGGTTGTATCAATTTACATTCCCATCAACAATGCAAGAGGGTTCCCTTTTCACCACATCCTTTCCAGAATTCATTGTTTGTAGATTTTTTGATGATGACCATTCTGACAGGTGTGAGGTGATACCTCACTGTAGTTTTGATTTGCATTTCTCTAATAATTAGTGATGCTAATCATCTTTTCACTTGCCTCTTGGCCATCTGTATGTGTTCTTTGGATAAAAGTCTATTTAGGTCTTCCACCCATTTTTTAATTGGGTTGTTTGTTTTTTTGATATTGAGCTCCATGAGCTGTTTGTATATATTGGAGATTAATCCTTTGTCTGTTGTTTCATTTGCAAATATTTTCTCCCATTCTGAGTATTGTCTTTTCATCTTGTTTATGGTTTCCTTTGTTGTGCAAAAGCTTTTAAGTTTAATTAGGTCCCATTTGTTTATTTTTGTTTTTACTTTCATTACTCTAGGAGGTAGGTCAAAAAAGATCTTGCTGTGGTTTATGTTATACAGTGTTTTTCCTATGTTTTCCTCTAAGAGTTTTATAGTGTCTGGTCTTACATTTAGGTCTTCAATCCATTTTGAGTTTATTTTTGTGTATGGTGTTAGGGAGTGTTCTACTTTCATTGTTTTACATGTAGCTGTCCAGTTTTCCCAGTACCACTTATTGAAGATGCTGTCTTTTCTCCATTGTATGTTCTTGCCTCCTTTGTCATAAATTCAGTGACCATATGTGCATGGGTTTATCTCTGTGTTTTCTACTCTGTTCCATTGATCTATATTTCTATTTTTGTGTTAGTAACATACTGTCTTGATTACTGTAGCTTTGTAGTATAGTCTGAAGTCAGGGAACCTGATTCTTCCAACTCCATTTTTCTTTCTCAAGATTGCTTTGGCTATTTGGGGTCTTTGTGTTTCTGTACGAATTGTAAAATTTTTTGTTCTAATTCTGTGAAGAATGCCATTGGTAGTTTGATAGGGATTGCATTGAATCTGTAGATGCTTTGTGTAGTATAGTCATTTGCACAATATTGATTCTTCCAATCCAAGAACATGGTATATTTCTCCATCTATTTATGTCATTTTAAAATTTCTTTTATCAGTGTTTTATAGTTTTCTGAGTACAAGTCTTTCACCTCCTTAGGTAGGTTTATTCCTTGGTATTTTATTCTGTTTGTTGTGATGGTAATTTGAAGGTAAAGCCAGCAGGATTTGTTAATAGTTTAGATGTGGAGTATGGAACAAATAGGGGATTCAAGGATGCCCCCAAAGTTTTGAGTCTAAAGAACTGGAAAGACAGAGTTGTCATAAAGTGAGATGGGAAGACTGTTAGAGCAAGGTTGGGATGGTTTAAGAATCAGAAATTCAATTTTAGACATATTAACTTTGAGATGATAATGTGTTGTTCAAGTGGAGATGTAAGTAAGCAGTTGGATATGAGTTTTGAGTCAGGGAAGAAGAGATTCAGAATGGAGCTACAAGTCTGGGTGTCATAAGAATTTAGATGGTATTTAAAGATAGAGAGCGGACTCAGTCACCAAGGAAGTGATTGTAGATGACATGAGAATTGATTTAAGGACAGACTTTGAAGTTTAGATAACTGGAAGGAGTAGAGAAACTAAGAAAGGAAAACAAGAATAAGCAACCAGAGATTTAGGAACAATACTAGGTGAATATGGTATCCTGTAAGTTAAGAGTAAAAAGTGATTTAAGGAATTGATCCTATAATTATATAGATCATATATGTGTAATCAAATATATATAGTTTTATATATGCATATGTGTGTGTCTACATGGGAGGTGGTTTTTATTTCATAAAATGAGATCATGCTGTACCTAATCATCCAAAATCTGCTTTTTTAAAAATCAATTCATTATGGAACAATTTTTTTGTATCATCTTTACTCTGAAGATTAAAGATGTTTTATTTTCAAATGTTTGACTTTCCAGCATTATTAAAACAGAATATCATGATGAACTTTAAAAATAGACATATACACAGTACAGTGAAAATATTAGCTGTGAATTTTTAAAGTAACACTTGTTCTTTTCTATTTAGCAAAAATTCCCTTTGTAAAATTGAGAAACCAAAGAAAAAAAAAAAAAAACAAGGATAAGGGAGTAGGAGCCAAATGGGAAAAATGTCAAATTGTTCTTATTTCTTCCAATTTCTATTAGTTCATATCAGTGCATGCTGATTCTCTCTTATTAGAATGAGGAAGTAAGCTTTGAATAGAGCAGAAAGTTTCATGAAAAAAAAAAAAAAACAACGAAACAGCTGTTTCCGCTCATTCTTACCAGAGAAAAAAAGTAATGTTTTTTCTAAGATTCTAACATCATTTGGTTTCACAAACTCTATGGCAAATCACCTATGTAGGGGCAGCATGATTTTCATTAGACAGGAGAGATGAAAAAGGAGTAAATTAACAGTAGTTACAATGTGTTACTATTTGCACATTTAAGACAGGAACAATATGGTGCATTATGTCACTCCATCTGGAAAACAATGAATGAGTTGAAGACATTCTATTAGAAGATCTGAATAGAGTAATCCCTCAAAGGCTTCTCAATAACACCCAGATTTCCCCCATATGAGGGCAATTTTCAAAAATGAATTGGCTATGTCACAAGATATTTCGTCTACTAAAACACAAATGATAATTAAACAAACAATTATTGATCATTGACTACATACCAGAAACTGTGGTGGGTACTTAATATTCTGTATAATATTTCAAATAATTCACTGTTGCTCAGAGAGTGGTGTATAGAAATATCCATTTTAAAGTAATTCTCTCAAAGAGAAAACAGAAATCTTATAGTACATATTTTGACTTTATTAGTTGGAAGTAAGTACACTGGCCAGTACAGTTTTTCAATCAACAGTTCATATGATTCAAGTGTTATAATGAATTAGACATGTCATTTACAAATTTCTGAGTATTTACAGTAGACATAAGAACAACGTTAAATTTTCCGGTATGTAAAACTATCACTGAATAAAAGCCACCAAGGGGGGAAAAGTTCGTCTTTTTGTTATCAACCGCCTACTAAATGCAGTTCTCCTTCTTCTTCATTTATATTTTTTATTTTGGGAAAATCAGCTGGGTTAAAGTAGATTTCATACCCAAAATTGTTTGTTGAGCAGATTTGGAATAAACAAGCAAGAAAGGATTGCATACTGTGGAAAAATTTCTGAACGAACATTCATTTGGACCAGACATATAATCTCTGCTCTGCTTCTAACTGACTATTTAAACTTGTCATTTAGGTATGCCCTCTGTTCCACTCTTCGTAAAATAAAGAAAGCAAACCATGACTATGCTTTCACTCATGAGAACAAGGCAATGGGATGCTGAGATGCAACTTCTAGATTAGAAGCCAGTTCAATTAGAGAATCCTATTGTGTGTAAATACAGAATATTTTTCGGTAGACTTAAAATTAAGAAAGAAAGTTATCAGGATATGTGAGCCTTGTTTCTGTTTTTAGGAATTATAGTTACTGTGTATAGACTTTTTTTTTCTTTTTTTTTCCTACAGAAGTAGTTTTTCTTTTTTTTTCTGTTTCATCTAAGGATTTATGTTTGTTTTCTGATTATACTTTGCAAATATTTGAATTAAGATTGCTATTAGTTTCCATTCTCTTTCCTTGCTTTTATATTTTTGTCTTTCCCTTTATACTTCCTTGGAATTGACTCTCTGCAGCATCAATTGTGCCCTTTAGCAACAATTACATATTTTAATTTCTTATATTATTTTTGGAAATAACTCTGAAATTTTTGGAATCAGGTTGTGTGTGTGTGTATCTCCTACATCACAATAAATATTTGTTGAATATTTATTCAACTTTCAGCCCTGTCTCCACTGGTTGATTTATGTTTCTTTTCTATAGATGCCAATCTTTCCCATGCAATTGATATTCTAAATTGTCATTCTAAATGTCCTTTTCCTTTCAGAAAACAATTTTCAAAATTAAGCTCTTACTCTCATTATTCATGAGAGTTCTTGCCTTTTCTAGGGCCTCATTTCATTTGTGTGCTTGGTTTTTTTTGCTTGTTTGTTGAATATTTAGAAACCCTTGGATGGGTTGTGATGAGTTTGGATCTAGAATTTGAGGGAGCTGAGAATTTCAGCCCCTTCACTGTGTACTTATTCTGCTCTAGGGTACTACAAATGTCCCCACTCAGATCTAGACCAGGAGGCCAGGTTGATGCAGAAGGATCCTAACTCACTTTGTGATATCCAGTAGAGATTTATTGAAAGTGGTGCCGGTAGACTGAGGTAGACTGAGGTTCAATCTCATGCTGGTTTTTCTGACCTGGGAGATTTCCTGTTCTTTTCTATTGAATTATTTTGTGCTGGTCTCAGCCTGTCTACAGCTAATGTTGTGGCTGAACCAGCCCTTGTGGTTCTTACTATGATTGCAAGATGCCCTCAGTGATAGCCATTAGGAAACTTTGAAAGAGACAAGCTTTATTGCTTACAAGTCCTGAAATTACATGGTACACCTGGGGCCACATAGTGAGATTGTGGGGAGAGAGAGTGAGAAAGTGTGCCTATGGGCCTGGGGTTCTGCGTTTATTAGAGTCAAGGATGAGGGCCTAGGTTTTCAACGGCTCACTCTTTGTTGATGAATTTAAAACGTAAGAACGGGAATTTAAAGTGTAAGAAGAGAAACAACAAGTGGTCCAAATGGTCAGCTATTGAAATCAACAAAGGTCTCTCAAATAAAGGTGCTTGTAGGGGGTGGTGTGGGATTGTGGCTGACTCTTTATCTAGACATGCGGCTGGCAATGTATTTATTCAAGATAGACATTTCTGAAGTGGATGCCTTTTTGAAGTGGATGCCTTAGTAATTAAAGCTTAAGTCAGGCACTTTTATGAAAATAAAACAACTGTTAGAGCATACACTACAAGAATAAAGATATGAAACACTATACCCCAAGCCGTTGCAGTGCTTCTGATGCTCTTCCTATCTGCCTTTCCTCACAGCAGTTACTTCTTTGGCAATTTAGTATCACATGTTACGATGTGTTTCTATGTCTTATATCCTAATTTCCATCATGTCACCCTACTAGGTGTTATATCATTGAAGGAGTCCAGGCAGAAAACGGCTAATAGAAATGGATGAAAGTGACTGGCTCTGTCTGCAAAGATATGTGAACAAAAAAGGAACAAAGAGGGCTGCTCATTATTCAGTTCTACAAGGGTTAAGTTGCAACCTACTGCAGTTGCCCACAACAGTGTACCTAGAGGAGAATTCAGGAGGAAAAAAACAAGAGGAGGCACTCTGTGCTTTGTATAAAACATCCCTAGATAGTTAGATGCATATCTCAGGAAGAATTTCAATGATCTCAGATTCTTGCATCTTCCCGTATGTAGAAGAGCACTAAAATCATTAACTTGAAATATGTGTTCTTTGTGATTAGCTGTAATCTTTTACCAAAATGTGTGCTTGACTACATGTATTTCCTATCCCTCAAAATTCGTATGTATACTGGCTATTCCCCTACCTCTTCAGAGCAGTTCCTCAGAGCTGTCTCCCTGGCTATTGTCCTCAGTAAGACCCTGAATAAAATAAAATCACAGCACTTAGGTTTTGTATTTTTCTTTAGGTCAACAGTTTGTCCCCTCCTGTTTGGGAGTATGAACAATTTTGTGTGTCATAGAACTAGAGGGGTCAACAGGCAAATATCAGCAAATTGTGCTGAGATCAATATCTTTTTCAGTCTCTCTCTTTTTTTAGGTTTGGGGAGGCGGGTGGGGGTGAGAAGAGAGGTGGTTCTCTGTTGTGTTCTATTTCAGGGGATGGTGGTGTAGTGAGTATTCCAAGGATATTTTTCTCAACACATAACCATTGATATGCACTAAATAGGAATAGATCCCTAGACTTTGACAAATTGTTTTCTTTTACATTTAGTTTACTCTGCTGTTTTCAGTTCTTGACATTTTAGTCTTTTTGTATATTTTCACAAATATTTACTGTGAAGTCGTGAGAAGGCTCATCATGCACTACATAATGTTTACATGTGAACAAAAGAGCATTTGAAGCTCATCTGAAATCAAAGCCACTATTACAGTTTGCTGGTTATATATGCCCATATTTCCTCTAAGCTTTCTGTGACAGTTATTAGATTGGGCTGTAAAAATTTGAGAGTATATTGAAAAACACATAAAAGAAGCACTTTCATAGAGAAATGCAAGGTCATAGTTATAAAGAATCCAGGTCTCAACTTTTATACTAGTCTACTTCTAAGTTCTTAAACAAAAATATACCATTCCTTCTCTATAAAAGTTAAAAGACAATGAGAATTAGAGAAATTCCTTATTTAAATGTTCAAGGAATGATTTCCAAATTTTCACATAATCACGTTATGTTCTGAATCCAACTATAAATAAAGCCTTATATTATTATAAATAAATACATAAATATACTAGGCAGAGAAAAGAACTTTGAGCTTGAAATCAAGAATTTTCCAACTCCATCACCAACTACATTGTGATACTGATCATGATCATTAATTACAAAACTATAGAACTTTAAAAGTTCCTTAAAAATCAGTTAGAATAGGGGACTTCTCTGGAAGTCCCGCTGCAGGGAAGACTCCGCACTTCCACTGCAGGGGGCACGGGTTCAATCCCTGGTTAGGTCCCTCATGCCGTGAGGTGCAGCCAAAAAAAAAAAAAAATCAGTTAGAATAATGGTTCAGTGTACTATAAGCTTTGTCTTCTTTTGATGAATTTGAAAATGTGATGTTCTCTCACAGAGTATGATAACTCTTCGATGGGATATTTCCTGCTTTATATTGATAATTACTGGAATATATTTTCCTATTTAAACTACTGTAGAGGTAGTCAAGTTTTAATACACATAATTTATCTTTGGAACCGTGAGAACATAATATTGAACATACAGTATAAAACTACAATCTAGAAATTTTGACATTCCATCCTCTCAGTTAAAAATATATTGTTTAGATTAACCTCTTGGTTTTAGACATAATAAAAGTTGTGGCTTGATGCACAAAATTATAAAACTGATTATAAACATGATATATGATGAACTATGAATTATGGATCCACACAGTGTTTTGTAGGAAGATTTCTAAATTCTGGGAAACAGTAATTTCTCCCAATATTTAAAATTGTTTCATGAAAGAGATGCCCAAAATAGTATGGAGGATGAGCTATAGTTTGCTAGAATAAATCTGATGAACTGATGTTCAAACTGACAGACCATGATATCCTTCAATTCAGTAATCACAGTGGTTGCAATAGGAAAGAAGGAACTATAGTAATTTTTTACCAACATTAGTATACTTATACAGATATATAGTAAATTTATATGATATATTGCATATGACCAATAAAATTTTAAATAAAAATAAAGTGAAAAAATAAAATTGAATTTCTAGAATAGCAATATTTTCTAGGATGGGTAAAGTATTTAAGAACACAGACTCAAAACTTCGATTACACAGATTCAACTCCAGCTTCTTTCTCTTACCAGCTGTCATCTGGTAAGGCTGCTTGTGTAATACCAGAGGGTAAAATTTACATTCTATTGAATATTGTATTCTTAGGAATGTGAATGTCACTTCCAGGCATTGTAAATAACTGATGCTTACGTGTTCTGTGTCTCGGTATTGTCAACTGTAAAATGGGTGTAATCATAATACTTTATCTTATGAGTTTGTTGTGAGGATTAAATGACATAATACATGTGAGGAGTTTATTAAAGTACCTGGTATATAGTATGTGTTTACTTATTAAGTGGTATTAGTAAGTGCTTCCTCCATTAGTAAAATAAATATAGACCGCTAGGTTCAACATTTCCCAATTTGTTTCCATACCATCTCTAGCCTTTCCTTCATCTTTTTTTTATTCAAGCTTTCATAGGAAAAACTTTTCTCTGAATTTCCATTTGAGACCAGACATGAATCCATTATAAATATAATTTTATGTGGTATTATAAACCACCCTCCTCTATTTTATGGAACTTCCATTTTAACTATATCTGCCATGAAAAGTCAAAGTTATGGCAACCTGTTTTGGTATACATGAAATACTTGGGAACACCTAAACCCCAACCTAAATCCTTGACGCTTGTAGGTAAAGCACACACACACACCTGCACGTGCACACACACAGGTATGTATACACACATACACACTGCTTGGAAAACACTTTTAACAAAAAAATAAATTAAGTTGACAGCAAATAATAGCAGATGGCTCATGTGCAGTAAAAATGGGTCATGCTATCAATACTATAAGTATACTCCACCTAAATTGTACTGGTTAAACAGGTAAAGAGTTTGCCTGCTAAAATTTTAACCTAAAATTAAGATTTTTAATATCCTACTAATATCCCCCCAAATAATCCAATCTTTACTCCACGGCTTCAGCTATATGCTATACATCTAGTTCTTCTAGGCTACCCCTAAAACTGGTCCATTTTTTAGTCAAATGTTAGGATATCAAATGAACAGATTGGTGAAAAATAGGAAAATATAAAATGGGCTTTTATATTTGTTAAGTTTTGACATTATTACCTTTCTTAAATGTAACTATTAAATAATTTCAGAGAATTAAGAGCTGTTTTCTATGTATAAAATTATATTTATATATATTATGTATACAATATCTATACATAAAGATGGTGAAAAAACATAGCTGAAAAAATTAATTTTCTTCATGTGCTTTATTATTATCTCAGAAAAATGACAATTTTATCTATTGTATTCACACAATCTCAGAAAAGAGAGCAATGCAGCCATTGGGATATTTGAGCATTAATTTTTCATTGCATGCAGTAATGAAGTAATACAATAATGCAATTGTGCAATGTCTTAATGTAATTTTTCATTACATTATTGACGTCATTTTTCCTATTCACACTTAACTATAAAAACTTGAATTTCATTGCTCTGACAAAATATTGATTTCATATATTAAATTAACAGTAGCTGGTATTAATCAAGAGCACATACATTTTCTGATCATTTTTAATGGTGATTCTTTTAACTACAGAAAGAATGTCAATATTTTCATCAATGTTTTAGAGATGCTAGAAATATTATAAATGAATGGCTTTTAAAATTCTTAAATTCTTTCTCCAAAATAACTGAAACAGCTTTAGCAAACTACATTTCTTGAAGTTGTGCATCACTACTTAGAGTAGGAGGGAAATAAGGAAACATAATCTTAAATTGGTAGTAAGAAAGTTAATGAACCTCTTTTCTTTTCTAAATTATGCTGATAGTATGAATTAAAATTAGTTTAACAGTCTGTGCAGAATATGTAGATACAAACTCATAAAATCTATTATTAAAAATCCTATAGCTCATTAAAATTAGTCATTGAATAAGGAAACCAGGGTTTACAAATCTGGCAGTGGTCAAAAACAACAAAGATGAGCATATAATCCAATTGCTATTAGTACTCCAAAATACTAAAATGTGTGTGGAGGGACCTTGACCTAATGCTAGATCATCCAACCAGTTCAAGAAATCTCACATCAATAGATGTAGTAGGCATATCATATCTCTTTAGAATAGTTGTTGTAACTATAAACAATTTTTATATATCAAATCATATACTGTTTTAAACATTTTTAATCAAAAAAACCTTTTTCAGTAAATCTAAGAATATTAAGCCCAACATTTTTTCAACAATTTCAAAAATATAAAGCATAAGTTAAATCTGTTTTTCTCACATAATATTTGCTGACAATAATATAAAATATTAAAATAACCTGATTAAAAATAGAATTTTCCAACTAATTATTCGGTTTTCAACTAATCATACCATTTAGGAATGACTCAGTGTGGGAAAAGCAAATGTTAAATACCTAATGTGGAAAAAGGAATGTGCTGATGCAATAAATAACTACACATGGAATGAGAGAGATGCAATTTTTTTGTTTGCATGAAACAGTATTTTAAAATACAATGTATTCTATCAGTACTGAGAGTTTGGTCCTGGTGTTAAATTAATTACTTAAATGTCATGGCTCTAAAACTACTATTTTCATCTAAAAGGCAAACTGATTTAAGTGAATACATATTCCTGAGTACTGTTCTAAATTATCAGTTTTATTTTTCCTGTTATACAATCCAATATGCTACTGAAAACAAAGCATGAAGTATAGCTGATCAAAAAGTTAATCTTAAAGTTAGAAATAAGACTTGATTCTTGAGTGCTAAAGAGTAAGGAAAGAAGGAAATGAGGCATATAAATGAGCTCATATGCCAAGTTCTTTCTCAGACATTGCAAAGCCTCTATTGAATAACTGGGCACCTAAGCATAATAACATCACCACTAAAATCTTTATTAAAATTGAATGGCATTCTGTTCTTCTGAAAAATAGGACGCCACCAAAGTTCAATTCTATCTGCTGTACTGAACAGAGAAACCATTTACAAGATATAATGAAGCAAGAATCTCTTTAAAAATACATGAAGGGCAAATGTGTTTTCTTTATGAGCTTCACAAATTTGATGCACGTTCTAATTTCTTTCTGTTGTAGCTCCCAGGGTTCCATTGATCTTGTGGCGTGGGAGGACTGTTGCGGTATGAGTCTGTTACCAGGAGCTATATGACAGCATTAATTAAGTTGTGCTTTGGGAAAATGAAAGCAAGCAAGATGAATATTTGCCTTTCTGCCAATAAATGCTTAAGTATAGCAATATGCAGGAATTCCTGGTACGTTAATCAATTTGATTTTTCTCCTTCTTTTATTGTGTCTTTTATTCTTTCTTTTTTTCCCCCCTCTCTTTCTTCCTTCTTTACTTCTTTTACTTTAGTGATGGCTTCTACTTTTGTAGTACAAGGGCAGTTAGAGGGGATATATATTAGACACGGATGTGCTACAATCCTAAATTCATAGAGAATTTTAAGAAAAACACATATAATAAAATTGAGTTTCAAGAACCACTGGGTCCAGGAGAAACTTTCTTAAATACTCTGAATTTGTTATATGTGTATGGTGTTTTGTTTGCTTGTGTTTTGTTGGAAGGAGAGAAGCTGTTCTTTATACAGGAGTATGTCTCTATGAAGGATCATTTAGAGTCACTATTTTGAGGAAGGTGATCCCTCTTATCATGATCATCTGTCTAAATGTCTTTCTTCTATTCTTACTTTTATTTCAATGAGAGCTTTAACTTCATTTGCCAAGTTGCTGTTCTTTGGGAATATCTTCCACAATCTTTTTTTTTTTTTATAAGTTCAGAGGTTTTTAGAAAGAACTGTATTTGTGCAGAGGGACAAAGCATAAGGTTTAAACTTCTTCTGTGTGCTGGCTTAGTCCTCATTTAACCCCCTCCCCAATTTTGTGTCCAGCCCTTCCTCTACACGAATTACTTATATACTGTGCTGTTTACCTGTGATGTTCCTCTTGATATGCTGTTTTCTTTGCCACATTCCATCCTCAACCTCCTTGGGGAGTCTTTTTCAAGTCTCATTTTCAAGTTTTATTACATGTGTCTCTCTTCCTCAGCCAACTCAGCCTCTCTCAAGTGAATTAACCTTTCCTTTTATTTTTGGCTATTATAATTTATTAATGCCAGCATCATAGAACTTATCATATTTTATTTTTTCAATTATTAATATATGTCTCTAGTTGGGCTGTGAGTTGCATAAGGATAGGGTCCATGTTCTGTTTAACTTTTAAAATAGATATTCTTGTTGTAATTGTTGTCATTTTACCAAGGAATACTTGCAAAAGATTATTTCCTACATTTTTCTCCCATCTCCCTTGCCTTATACTTCTATCAAAGTGAAAAACAGACATGTTCTGTCCTATGATTATATCAAGAAATATTTATTGAGTGCCTGTTGTTTGTCAGGGCAGGCACCGCTCTTGGTGATATCCACAGAGCAGTGAAAGAGACTTTCTGTCCTCCAAGAACTTCCAATTTGGTGGGATAAGTCTTCCTCACTTGGGGATAAGTTAATTATTAAGTATGAAAATAGTTTTTGCAATATCGGGTATATCCAATATTGAACTTCTGCACAACTAGTGGAGTGCATTTGAAGAGAAGAGAAATCTCCCTTGATATATCTATGTCACTTAAATGAGATACTTTAGTTATTAAAACCAAATGCATTATATTTTCCTATATTTAATCAATTTGCTAAAAATAATGATACTTTTTTTTACTTCTTATTTGGATCATGACTTTCCAAAATAGTTGTTTATTTTTCCTGGAATTACTAATTCCCCTTGGTTTTCTTTTGTTTCCTGATTGTTTATAGAATAAGAAATAATTACCTTCAATAAATCACTAAGTTGACCCATTGCTTAATAATATGTTTGTTAAAAAGGACAATAATAGGAAGACTTCTTAGGCTTCAGTAAGTCTATAATCCAGAAATTTTCTTTAATTGCAGTTTTGAGACCTTTCCAAAATTTATTGATCACTTGAGTTATTTTTGGCTTTGCTAAAGTGTTTCTTCAAATAACAATTTTTAGAAGTGTGCAGACTTTCTTATTCTTCAAATTCTAAAACTGTTGTTATTTTGCTCAAACTTGATAGTATAGCTGGGAATGGAATTCAAGATTCAAAGCAGTTTCAGTGAAGACACTGAATGTATTTCTGCATTTTCTTTAAGTGTTCAGTTTTGCTGGAGAGAAATCTGTTGCCCTTTTCTCCCATACCTGCCTAAATATTAATTAAATCCCCCCACATATTCTTACCTCTAGGAAAGAAGGAATTATATAGCTCATACATTTTTTCTTAATGGTGCCTATCATGGTATTTGTGTTGGAATAGGTGCTCCAAAGAGTGTTATTGATAAGAAGATGATGATAATAATATGTATGATTTCTTATCAGTGTTTAAGATATAACCACAAACCTTTTCCTCATCCACTCCTCCCTAATTTAAAAATTGCATCCACTCAGAAACCTGTTAATCATTCTACATCTTGCTTACACATATATCAGTTCACTTAATTTGTTAACATTGATTAAGTACCTTCTCTTGTGTGTCAGGCACAATCTAAGAGCTGGGAATAAAGTGGGTAAAGGAAAAACTCCTTACCTCATTTGAGCTTACTTTCCAGTATCCTAGCAATAATAATGCAAAAGTATCTTGAATTATATACTTCTCTGCATCTCTATAGCTGCTATGGGCTTAATGTTTGTGTCCCTCCCTCCCAAATTCATATAATGAGACCCTAACCCCCAAAGTGATAGTATTTAGAGGTGGGGGCTTTTGCAAGGTAATTATATCATGAGGGTAGAGCCATCGTGAATGGGATTAGTGACCTTATAAGAAGAGACAGACAGACACGATCTCTTTTATTGCCTCATGAAGAAAAAGCAAAAAGTCATCCATCTACCAACCAGGAAGAGCGCTCTCACCAAAAATTAACCTTGCTGGCACCCAGATCTTGGGCTTCTAGTCTCCAGAACTCTGGGAAATAAATATCTGTTAAGTCACCCTTTCTATGGTATTTGTTATAGCAGCCCGAGCTGATTAAGACAATAGCCGTTGTCATCTCTCACCGACAGTACTAAAGTAGCCTTCCTACATATTCCCTCCAACAATCTTCAGATCTCACTAGAACTTACAACTCACTAATCTTACCGTCCTCTCACTATTCCTCTTTTACCTCTCTACCTCCATTATTCATAGTTCTTAGTTTGCTTAATTTCAATGGTGATCCTGTTACTAACCCAAAGCGTATATCCTCTTCTCCTGATGTGACAAACTTCTGGCTAAGTCACAACTCTGGTTAAAGTTCACCTATCCACAATTCTCCTGGTACACCCATGCAGCTGAGCATGGCCAGAGACTAACACACAACTCTCGACCTTGCCACACTCATTGTCTTTCTCTACTGCCCATAACTTTCACGATATTTTCTTACCGTTTTGGGATCTTTGTCCTATTCCCTTGACCTGGCATCTCTTCCCTCACTTTTTTATACTACTCATTGCTCTTCATTCTATAGCTCTCAGTTCAAATATCCACTTCCTGCACAGCCCCTCTCTGGCTGACATTTTAAAAATAATATATATATATATATTCCTTTATATTGATATATTTTCATTTCATATAACCATTCTCTTTCATTTTATTCTTTGATTTCACAAAATGAAAGACATGGGATTATAAAGGAAACAAAGTATATCAAAATGATTTTATTATGGTATTTAAAAGAAATGTTGATGGAGTAATATATGTGATTCTTTATTAATGTGTTTAATGGAATGATCTTGCTATGGATCTAATAATTATCATAATTGCTTGGGAGTAAATGACAGCTTGACATATCCATAACAACTACTATATAATACAAAAGTACCTGTGATTTTTATTGGTGAAAAACTCAGAGGTAGTGCTGATATGATTATCAGTTTATTCACAATTGAAGGAAAAGCTAAAATTCAATTAGAGGTTTTGGAAAATAAAGATAATTTTTCTCATTTAATTTCATAATTTCCATGAAATTTTCCTGAAGACTCTGTAGGATTCTATGGTGCCCTGGTTAAAAACCCTGACAAGTCCAAATCCCTCATTTTGTGGATAAAAAACACTTTTTACATCCTATGGATTTGTCTATGTAAGTTAGGTGAGAAGGGAAACGTACTCTCCCTACCCTTATTCCAGTGCTGAAAGGCCAAAACACAGTCTCTGAAGAAAGTCACACAGTAGGTACAGGAAGGGCTATACATTGAAATACTGTTGGACAACATCACATATAGCAGTGCTTTATTAGGCCCTTAAAGGAAGGTCCTAAAAATTGCAAGTATTACCTATTAAATTAAGTAACAAAACTACTTGTACCTGATCCCACCACTGTTATACTCCATCCCTCTCCTTCTACTTATCTCCTTGGGCCACTTATCACTAACTGAAAAAAATGTAGTATCTCTAATATACTAAATATCTTATTTTGTGTTTTTGTTAACTGTTTTTACTGTGTACCCTACTAGACTATAGGCTTCATAAAAGCAAGGACTTTCCGTCTCTCATACCATTGTATTTCTTGCACAAACAATGTTGCCTGGCACTTAGTAGGTGCCAAAAAATGCTTGTTGAATAAATTAATGACTGAATTGACCAGAGTATAAAATCCACTTTATACAAAATGTCCTTTAATTTGCATTAAAACTGTTTTAGGGCTTCCCTGGTGACGCAGTGGTTGGGAGTCCGCCTGCCGATGCAGGGGACGCGGGTTCGTGCCCCGGTCCGGGAGGATCCCACGTGCCGCAGAGCGGCTGGGCCCGTGGGCCGTGGCCGCTGGACCTGCGCGTCTGGAGCCTGTGCTCTGCAGCGGGAGAGGCCCCAGCAGTGAGAGGCCCGCGTACCGCAAAAAAAAAAAAAAAAAAAGTTTTAGAAATTCAAAAATAATATAGAATGACATATCAATGAGTAAAATTTAAGGATTTTTCATTGCTAGCTAATAAGGGGGTAATGCAAAAATCGTGAACTATCCTAAAGCTACTAATACAAAAATACGGTAGTAGAATTTTTATTCTTAATTATAAAAGATGAAGATTAAACTAACAAATCATCATTATATTAAATGATAAGAAGAGTTTCATGATTTATTAACACTCAATTAGGAAGTGTATTCATTTATTACTTGCATTTAGAAGAATATATATAGAATATTGGTCTTATACTTGACTGGAAAAGCAAACTTACCACTTTTCAGAGTAAGTTGGCCTGGGAAAAAATATATCTATTTATGTACTAGTAGTTAGAATTCTCTAAGGGAATTTTCAAATCTTCATGGAGGTAGGTGGAAGATGCACTTGTTTAAAATGAAGGGAGACATTAGAAAAGCATGTAGGAGGAATGAGTGAAATGACACAGGCAGGAGCAAAAGCACAGCAGTGGGAAAGAGAGATACTCGACCTTGATGTGGGTGGTGAGGAGTAGGCAGTGAAATGTGTTATGGGAATTAAAAATAAGAGGTACTTGGAAGAAAACTGAGTTTTAAAAGACCCAGGAATGTCAAACCCATGAGGAAACGGCACTAGTCCTTGTTCCCAGCTCTGTGAGAAGTGCTGCACACCCGTTGACCTCATAGCAGGCATGAAGAATTTGTCTGCCATTGTAATTTAGGGCAATGAGTTCATCGACCTCTCCTTCCATGATGGGCACTTTATGAAATGTAGAATTATTTGATAAAGACTAAAAAACCATGCTAGAGAAAAAAACTCTCTTCCTTCTATTGTTTCTTATTAAAGCTCCCTCTTGATTCTAATGATAATGATTAGAGTGGTTAAAAGAATAGACACTGACCTATATGGGAAAAGAATTTGAAAAAGAATTGATATATGTATAACTGAATCACTATGTTGTATACCTAAAACTAACACAACATTGTAAATCAACTGTACTCCAATATAAAATAAAAATTAAACAAAAAAGAATAGACGTTGAAATTAGATAATCTTGGCTCCAGTTGTAGGTGTCCCATTTACCAGCTATGTATCACTGTCCAAGTACTTAGCTTCCCTGAATCTCAGTTTTTGCTGGGATAAAATGAGTCAATGTAAAAGCAAGCAGGGCTAGCATCAGGCCCAGCACATAGATATAATCCCCCAATAAACATTGTGAATTATTATTCTTTCTATTTTTATTATTTTTATTATTATTCTGTGCCAGATGCAAATCTACTTGATTTGATTTGGTACAGTTTTTCTATTTTATTCTAAAAAATATTTGCATAAACTCCATGATTTTTTTGTTCAAATACCAAGAAACTAATATTTTATATAATGCTATTTTACTTCATAACTTGTATTTATGTCAGAATGGCCAAATATGTCTTTATTTACCCGAAATTCAATAATATAGAGGTTGAAATTAGTTTACTAAAAATGTAGAAACAGGGCTTCCCTGGTGGCACAGTGGTTGAGAGTCCACCTGCCAATGCAGGGGACACGGGTTCGTGACCCGGTCTGGGAAGATGCCACATGCCGCGGAGCGGCTGGGCCCGTGAGCCATGGCCACTGAGCCTGCGTGTCCGGAGCCTGTGCTCCACAACAGGAGAGGCCACAACAGTGAGAGGCCCACGTACCGCAAAAAAAAAAAAAAAAAAATGTAGAAACAATATTACTGAGTATACAGTGATTCAGGCATGTAAAATGACAGTTAAGCAATATTAAGTTGGCTGAATTTTCCTTATACTTAATCAATTACTGGTAGTTTCTTCCTAATCTCCATTATATTTCTAACATGACTCTTAGACACAGAAATATCTTGAAGATGCAGACTTAATTTCCAGGACTTCACTTTCCAAAAACTTCATGTGATTTCAAGCAAGTAATTTCATATTTTAAAGAGATAAGTATGCTAAAATAATGATAAAGTATAATATCAAAACAACTGATCCCATTCCAAATAAAAATCCCTGCTGCTCAAAAGATGAAAGAAACAATCTCTGAATCATGAATTAATCTCAGGTGTCCAATATCCAATCTATTTTGTGTAAGAGTACCTACTTTTTTCCTGAAGATGCTCTATAAAGGGTTAGAAACTACGATTTAGTTGTTCCACCTAAATTATTGTAGGCCTTGCAGAAAAAGTATAATCAACATTTTTCAGACAGCCTGTTTGTATGACTAATTTATTTATTTATAAGTCACCTTGTTCCAAAAGAGCAAAGTCTATAATTAGGTGGGACCAAAATACTATCACTGAGATTTACACTGATAGATAGGGTTTTTTCTGCAAAACTATGAAAACAATAAATTAAAGATTGACTGAGAATCAATTGAAGATTGAGGGTGCTCCTGAAATGGCCTCTCAACTATCAGGTGACTGCCAATTGATACCATGTATATATGAGCAGAAAATAAAATAAGTGAATACATGGATGTGTGTAAAAACAAATTCATGGTAGAAGAGGCTACAGTAAAAAGTGTAAAATGTTTATCAATATACTCAAGGCATTAAACTGCCCTGTTTAATCTGGTGGGGAAAAGAAGTTCCTTTTAAAAGGACTTAATTTATTTAAAATAACTTTTTAAAATAAAATGAGGTTTTGAAAGTCTGCACTAGGAAAATGCATAAATCCCTAAAAGACAGGTACAAAATTTTTCATAATCTTACACACAATGGCCCCAAACTAGAAACAGCCTAATGTCATCAAGAGTAGTGTTTTAAAGAATGGGGTTGTGATTTGCATCCTCTCCCGTTTTTTCTTGATGAATCTGGCTAAAGGTTTATCAATTTTGTTTATCTTCTCAAAGAACCAGGTTTTAGTTTTATTGATCTTTGCTATTGTTTTCTTCATTTCTATTTCACTTATTTCTGCCCTGATCTTTATGATTTCTTTCCTTCTACTGACTTTGGGTTTTCTTTCTTCTTCTTTCTCTAGTTGCTTTAGGTGTAAGGTTAGATTGTTCATTTGAGATTTTTCTTGTTTCTTGAGGTGAGAATGAATTGCCATAAACTTCCGTCTTAGAACTGCTTTTGCTGCGTCGCATAGGTTTTGAGTCTTTGTGTTTTCACTGTCATTTGTTTCTAGGTATTTTTTTATTTCCTTTTTGTTTTCTTCAGTGTTCTGTTGGCTATTTAGTAGCACACTGTTTAGCCTCCATGTATTTGTGTTTTTTACAGTTTTTTTCCTGTAACTGATTTCGAATCTCATAGCATTGTGGTTAAAAAGATGCTTGGTACAATTCCAATTTTCTTAAATTTTCTGAGGCTTGATTTGTGACTGAAGACATGATCTATCCTGGAGAATGTTCTGTGTGCACTTGAGAAGAAAGTGTATCTGCCACTTTCAGGTGGAATCTCCTATAATATCAATTAAATCTATCTGGTCTGTTGTGTCATTTAAAGCTTATGTTTCCTTATTTATTTTCTGTTTGGATGATCTGTCCATTGGTGTAAGTGGGGTGTTAAAGTCCCCTACTATTATTGTGTTGCTGTCAATTTCCCCTTTTATGGTTGTTAGCATTTGCCTTATGTATTGAGGTGCTCCTATGTTGAGTGCATAAATATTTATAGTTGTTACATCATCTTCTTGGATTGATACCTTGATCATTATGTAGTGTCCTTCCTTATCTCTTGTAACAGTCTTTATTTTAAAGTCTATTTTATCTGGTACGAGTATTGCTACTCCAGCTTTCTTTCAATTTCCATTTGCATGGAATATCTTTTTCCATCCCCTCACTTTCAGTCTGTATGTATCCCTGGGTCTGAAGTGGGTCTCTTGCAGACAGCATATATATGGGTCTTGTTTTTATATCCATTCAGCCAGTCTGTGTCTTTTGGTTGGGGCATTTAATGCATTTAGCCAGACTCATCAAGAAAAAAAACGAGAGGATGTAAATCAATAAAATTAGAAATGAAAAAGGAGAAGTCACAACTGACACCGCAGAAATACAAAGGATTATAAGAGACTACTGCAAACAACTATATGCCAATAAAATGGACAACCTCAAAGAAATGGACAAATTCTTGGAAAGGTACAATTTTCCAAGATTGAACCAGGACGAATTAGAAAATATAAGCAGACATATCACAAGTAATGAAATTGAAACTGTAACTGAAAATCTTCCAAAAAACAAAAGTCCAGGACCAGATGGCTTCACAGGCAAATTCTATCAAACATTTAGAGAAGAGCTAACACTTATCCTTCTCAAACTTCCAAAAAATTGCAGAGGGAGGAATGCTCCCAAATTCATTCTATGAGGACACCATCACTCTGATACCAAAACTAGATAAAGATATCACAAGAAAAGAAAATTATAGACCAATATCACTGATGAACATAGACGTAAAAATTCTCAACAAAAAAATAGGAAACAGAATCCAACAACACATTAAAAGGATTATACACCATGATCAAGTGGGATTTATCCCAGGAATGCAAGGATTCTTCAATATATGCAAATCAATCAATGTGGTACACCATATTAACAGATTAAGGAATAAAAAACATATGATTATCTCAATAGATGCAGAAAAGGCTTTGGACAAAATTCAACACACATTTATGATAAAAACTCTCCAGAAAATGGACATAGAGGGAACCTACCTCAACATAATAAAGGGCGTATATGACAAACCCTCAGCAAACATCATTCTCAATGGTGAAAACTGAAAGCATTTCCACTAAGATCAGGAACAAGACAAGGATGTCCACACTTTCCGTTTTTATTCAACATAGTGTTGGAAGTCCTAGCCACGGCAATCAGAGAAGGAAAAGAAATAAAAGGAATACAAATTGGAAATAAAGAAGTAAAACTATCACTGTTTGCAGATGACGTGATGCTATACATAGAAAATCCTAAAGATGCCACCAGAAAACTATTAGAACTAATCAATGAATTTGGTAAGGTTGCAGGATACAAAATTAATGCACAGAAATCTCTTGCATTCCTATACACTAATAACAAAAGATTAGAAAGAGAGATTAAGGAAACAATCCCATTTACCATCGCAACAAAAAGAATAAAATACCTATGAATAAACCTACCTAAGGAGGCAAAAACCTGTACTCAGAAAACTATAAAACACTGATGAAAGAAATCAAAGATGACACAAACATGTGGAAAGATATACCATGTTCTTGGATTAGAAGAATCAACATTGTGAAAATGGCTATACTACCCAAAGCAATCTACAGATTCAATGCAATCCCTATCAAATTACCAATGGCATTCTTCATAGAATTAGAACAAAAAATTTTACAATTTGTATAGAAATGCAAAAGACCCTGAATAGCCAAAGTAATCTTGAGAAAGAAAAATGGAGCTGGAGGAATCAGGCTCCCCAACTTCAGACTACAGTACAAATCTACAGTAATCAAGACAGTATGTTAGTAACATAAAAACAGAAATATAGATCAATGGAACAGGGTAGAAAGCCCAGAGATAAACCCATGCACATATGGTCACCAAATTTATGACTAAGGAGGCAAGAACATACAATGGAGAAAAGACAGCATCTTCAATAAGTGGTGCTGGGAAAACTGGACAGCTACATGTAAAAGAATGAAGTTAGAACACTACCTAACACCATACACAAAAATAAACTCAAAATAGATTAAAGACCTAAATGTAAGACCAGACACTATAAAACTCTTAGAGGAAAACATAGGAAACACATACTTTAACATAAACCACAGCAAGATATTTTTGACCCACCTCCTAGAGTAATGAAAAGAAAAAGAAACAAATGGACCCTAAATTAAACTTAAAATCTTTTGCACAGCAAAGGAAACTATAAACAAGGCGAAAAGACAACCCTCAGAATGGGAGAAAATATTTGCAAATGAAGCAATAGACAAAGGATTAATCTCCAAAATATACAAACAGCTCATGGAGCTCAATATCAAAAAAACAAACAACCCAATTAAAAAATGGATGGAAGACCTAAATAGACATTTCACCGAAGAAGATATACAGATGGCTAAGAGGCACATGAAAAATGCTCAACATCACTAATCATTAGAGAAATGCAAATCAAAACTACAGTGAGGTATCACCTCACACCAGTCAGAATGGCCATCATCAAAATATCTACAAACAACAAATGCTGGAGAGGGTGTGAAGAACAGGGAACCCTCTTGCACTGTTGGTGAGAATGTAAATTGATACAGCCACTGTGGAGAGCAGTATGCAGGTTCCTTAAAAAACTAAAATAGAACTACCATATGACCCAGCAATCCCACTACTGAACATATACCCTTAGAAAACCATAATTCAAAAGGACACATGTACCACCGTATTCACTGCAGCACTATTTACAATAGCCAGGACATGGAAACAACCTAAATGTCCAACAACAGATGAATGGATAAAGAAGAAGTGGTAAGTGTATACAATGTAATATTACTCAGCCATAAAAAGGAATGAAACTGGGTCATTTGTAGAGATGTAGATGGACCTAGAATCTGTCATATAGAGTGAAGTAAGCCAGAAAGAGAGAAGCAAATATCATATATTAACGCATATATGTGGAATCTAGAAAAATGGTACACATGAACCTATTTGCAGGGCAAGAATAGAGATGTAGATGTAGAGAATGGACATCTGGACATGGGGGTGGGGAAGGGGAGGGTGGGACAAATTGGGGGATCAGGATTGACATATATACACTACTGTGTGTAAAATAGCTAGCTAGTGGGAACATGCTATAAACACAGGAAGCTCAGCTCAGCATTCTGTGATGACCTAAACGGGTGGGATGTGGGGTTGGAGGGAGGTCCAAGAAGGAGGGGATATAGGTATACATATAGCTGATTCACTTCATTGTACAGCAGAAACTAACACGTCATTGTAAAGCAATTATACTCCAAAAAATATATATATGCAAAACAAACAAAACCAAAAAAATGGGGTTTTGAAATTTACAACAATTTAAAAAAGAGTAGTATAGATTAGTGAATTGTAGTTTATTTTTACAATGGAATACATACAGGATTGAGAATATTAAAAACTACTAATACTCAAAACAATTTGAATAAATCTCATGAAAATAAGATTTAATGAAATAAATAGGTTGCAAAAAGCATGTGTGATTTATATAAAGCTCAGAAACCTGCACATGATAACATGCATTTAGAAAATCTGTGTTCTTAGAAGTTACACCATAGGTTACCCATTACTCTGAGGGTAAGAATGTAGTAGCTGACAGGGGACAGGAGAGGGCTTCCAGGTTGTTGCTTATGTTTTGTTTATAATCTGGGTTACATAGATCTGTCCACTTTGTAAAAATTCACATAGCTACACTTATAATTTGTGCATTTTTCTATATGTGCATAATAAAAAGTACTTCAACATGAAAAAGGCAGTGTAGGGTTATTAATGCTTCCCACTGAAACACCCACCAGTGTAATATGCATTATTGCCTGTGGAAAAACTGAAGGGCTCCAGAGTTCTAAATGTCTAGCCTGTTCAGAGTAAGATGACCAGATCATCTAAACTAGGACTGGTTGACATCCTAAACAAAATTGGCATCTTCAATTCAATTGACTCCTTTCTGATGATTATAATATTTTAATTGACAAAATTACTTCCTCTATAGGTGCTGAGATAACTAGCAATATCAGAACAAATTCTGTGAAATGAAAGTTCTTTTCAATTCTTAATTGTTTTCTTTTCAATTGAATGGGTGAACATTCTAGCTCATGAGTTTTCATAGGTACTGTATTTTTGACTCACTGAGTGCCTTTCTTAGACAAATAATTTAGCAAGATAAAGTTCATCAGATAATATCTCTATTATGTTTATTTTAATTAGTTTGCCAAATTTAGGTGCTGTGAAATTGTAAGGCTTCTTAATTTCAGTTCCTCCCTTTACAGTATATAAATTTATCAAATTAAAAATAGGAATGCAATCAAAAGAGACTTGTACAAGTGGAACTATTCTAAAGTACAATTCTGAAATTAAATCTTAAGCACCGTGTAAGCTCTCATCTAATTTGTTCAGTTTCTCCCTTGATATTTTGGATATACATTTTAATGTTTGCTTGTTTTATTTTAAATAAAGTGTTGATTGAATAAAAGCTTTAAAAGCCAAAGTTATTTGGTGCTCTATTTGTTAAATATTTTGATTAAAGATTTCAAAGAACTTTTATACACAATGTAGAGGCCTGATATACCAGAAAATTAAAAATTATTACAGTACATGTAGGTTGATTTACAAAGTCAATTTCAAAAGCTCATATGTGTTTAAAACCAAATTGATGAAAGGAATTTAAGTCAGAAAGCATACAACATAAAGCTGAAGTATTCTTTTGTGTTCAACATCAATTTCACTTCAACAAAGTTACTTTCACCCTGTATAGATAAAAATTGTTGTATATTTTGTCACTTCAACTTCTTTTTGGATTGGTATATTACAGCTAGTTTCTACACAATTACAAATTAGGTGTTCATCAACATCAATTTTAACTGCATTCCTAATTTTTAGATTTTTCTTAATTAATAAGAACCTGGTTTTGCTTTACAATGTACTCCACCCAAAATTGTATCCACACTGTCACCTCAAAAAGAAAAAATCATTTTTGATTTCGAGCATTAATTGAGTTTATGTTAGCATTCAAAATAATGTCATATTTCACCTTTGAACTAATGAATACCATAAAACTTTACTTAGATTACATGAATTGTGTGAAACAATATCACATTTATCAGAATTAATTTTTTTGACATTCTGTTTGAAGTATCTGATGACACATAAAAATTATATTTTTTGAGTGTTTGTGAAATTCTTTTACTGGAACTAACATAATAACAGCTATTGCTTCAGTTTCCATATGTGCACAAGAAAACTTGGAATTGAAAGCAAGAAATTTGATCTAAATTCAAAATCAACCTTCACAAAATAAATTGTAAACATACTTGCTGAAGTTGTCTGGGTTTTTAAAATAACTCCTAACTTTTGAAGTAGAATGCTGAGGCTTTGCAGCAGTTTCTGGTCTTCATATGTTCAGCAATATCACTGTGGGTCCCATAGTAATTGGTCAACATCAGCAAACATTTTGTGAAAGTTACATTTTTATTATCAACTTTCTGGAAAATTAAAATGCAGTAGACATTTCACTAGACATTGACTTTTGTTTGCTTCACATTCATTGTTGCCAAAAGAGTTTACTGTAAAATAAAGATATGAGTGTTGCCAAACCAAAAATGAATAAGTATTTGTGAATTAAGAAAAATTGAGAAAATCACTGCAACAAGGGCATCAAGCTTTTTCTCTATAGACTGTAGGACAGGACTGCTCAACCTCTAACCTCTACATATATTCAATATACAATTCAAAAGTATAGTTTTCCCGCATTTCCCATTGGCTTCACTGACTAGTGACCAAGTGACTTAGTGAATCTCATAGGGTACAACAGAAGCCACAGCTAAACTGGTTTGTATACAGCAGGGGCAGTGGAGTCAAGAATTCCTAATCCAACCTAGACTGGAAGGAATTAGTTTTATCTGGCTGCTTAATTTTGAGAGCACTTCATTTATCAGCTCGCACCCTAAACACTGTTCTTAAAAAGGAGATGTTAGCTACTTCACTTTTCCCTAACTTAGAAAAGTTTCTCTGGTCATCTTTCAGGTTTACCTAGTTAAAATAAAAACTGTTCACTGTACATGTATCTCATGCCACTAACTCAGACCATGACCAAAGCTGCAGATACGTATTGTTGATCTATACAACACATCCTGTCTTATCTTAATACAACAACTAATAATAATATTTCATTGAAAAATAAAAACTCTGGGACAGATGTTAAAGTGCATGGGATCCTGGAACACCAAATATCAAGTTAAGATCTCTTTAAAGTTCTTATGTTGGAATACACATTAAAGAATGAAATTTTCTTGATAAGAGCCTTTATACACCAAAATGTATCCCAATGGTCTCTATCAATCTCATTTTTAGCCATTGTAGCAAATTTTTACTGTTTCACAGTTCTACTCAATATGAAAGTGAAAGAAAATAAGACACTTGAAAAGATAAATAGCAGTCCCTGAAGAAACATATGCAGATCAATCTTAAAGTCAGCCAAAAATGCTAAGTGGGTGGTAGGATAATTAGAAGGCTAATGAACTTATTATATTTTTTTTCTATTGGATGATAGATGCCATATTGCTTTATTCTATTAAAATTGACAGAAATTAATATCTTTACTATTTGATAAATGGTTCTCCAGACTGCTTTCATGGATAATTCAATGATTCTTTGGTCTCCACTTGGATCTGGTAGCTTTTCCATTGATTTAATACTTGGTGTTCAGTTATACAGACTTATGTTCCTTAGGGATATTCTATAGTGTAATATCCTGACTATGTCTCTTGTACCTTTGATTTGTAGTGTCAGCATAACCAACCACCTGTTGACATCTTACTTAATCTCACTGTCTGTATAGTAAAATAGACATGTGGCAAAGCTAATTGTCTTCTAATAGAATGACTCAACTATCAGTTATGATTTTTCCCCTGTGACCTCAACAATCTTATTAGTAATAAAAGGCTTTTTCTCGGCAGTGGTTTTGAGACCAATAAAAAATGCCCTATAGTATTCTAAAATATTACAAATAAACAAAAATTATAGTCTTATATTGTCTTCTGTAGAAAGAACAAACCTGATTCCCAAACTAGACAACTCTTCAAAATATATTAAGACAGTTTTTACGTTTTCAGACAGCCATTGCTTATTACTCTCATTTCCTCAGCCTGGTCCCCTCCGTATATGTTCCCTACTGAAATTTAATTTAAGCACTTAAATCAGTACATATCCTGTGTCTACGTTTATTTTTCAAAATGATTTTTATTTCACAGCTGTCGTTATAACATGTGCGAATTAAACTGTGAATAATTGAGCATTTTGTATTGTAAAAATGGCAGTAATATTGGCTGATCATCACATAAGCATTTGGCTTGTTCAATGAAGCCTAGCTATTAAGATGGGGAAAATAATTCACAAAATCAGTTAATTATTATTTTTTCCAGCAACCTAGAAAACTAACTAGGGCCAAATATTTTTAAATTACTGCTTTAAACATATATTTTAAATAAAGTTTTAGTATGCTTTTTCAACATGTAAGTTGCTTAAGGTTTCTATAGGAATTGGTGGAGGAGTCACGCAGTAGGGATTTACTGGGGAACTTCAGGGGAACAGATGGTCACAAGAGCCTTGGGTCAACGTTCTGATTATGCAGTTAATTTATTCTATCATTTGAGGTAAGTCATGTCAAGACTGAGTCTCAACCATAAAATGAGGTGTTGACTACGCTCTCCAAGGTACATTCCAGATTGACATTTATCAACTGAGGTCTGAATGAGAAATTGATGTATAACTGAAGAAACTCTTAAAGTCTTAGAGTGCTCTTTCCACCCAATATAATTCCTCTTTAACTGACTAATTCTTTCTCAACCTCCAGGTCTTAGCTAAAATACTATGTCCTCCCCTTTGCCTCCTCTGTTACTTCCAAATGAGATTGGTGTGCCTCCTATGTGCTCCTATAGCCTTCTGTGCTTACTCCCATCACAGAAATCATCAGTCTCAATTAACTGCCTTTTTACTTATATATTGTCTTGAGGACAGGACCACGCCACGTCTTATTCATATTGTGTCTCCAACATCTAGCATAATGTTCAGCATTAATAACTGCACAATAAATGTGGTGAATGAATGAAATATTAAAGTCTTTATTTGTAAAAGCAGTTTTTACAAGTTCTACTTTAGAATGAGTACCAAGTGCAATCCAAGTGAGTAATTTTGTACCAAATGCAAATGAAAAATTTGAATGTTACTCTTATACAGTAAAATAAAACTAGTAAATGTTGCTACTTAAGTATGCTTTCCTTCAGTTTTTTGGTTGTTTATATTGAATATATGTGGCAAAGATAAGTGAGCAGAAATTTTGTTATATTTGGGTATATCGAATGGATGCTTTCTTAGGATATTTCAAATGAACAAAACATACTTATTATCAAAAATGACTTGAAGTTATTTTCAATTAGGAGATTTAAATGCATACATGCAATGCTTATATATTCAGCCTGAAGAATAAACTAAATATATTAGAAGTACATAGCAACAAAATTACTTGTTTAATTATTCTTATCTTCTGAATAATAATTAAGATGACCAGAAGAATATATAAAAACAATAAGAATGAAAAATCATGCTATTTATCTTTGTAGTAATCTAAAAATTACATAAGACATTTACTGTAATCTATCCATAAATAAATCTGCTGGGAAGAAGATGTGCTATGAACCTAAATATATATTTTGTTCAATTGTATGCATGCTCACAATGTTTCTAAAAATCTTTTTTCAATGTATAAAAGATGACAAGGCACCATAATTTCCCTTGCTCGATCTTTCTTGAAGTACATTCTTTATATATCAAAGGTCAAATTCACTGGCTTGCTCAGCACAGGAAATGAAAAGCAAGTTCTAAGAAAATAGGTTACGAATGTTAAATGCCTCAGGACATGAGGCATGCCCCAAAGGAATTTCCTAACAAGATTCAAGTACAGAAACAAAGGAGACAATGTAAATAAAGTAACCTTAATCAGAAACCTTATCTGAAGGAGTCTTCCCTTGTATGATGTAAAAACCTCACATCTAGAATTATAATAAATTCCTTTTTTTCTGAGAACAAAATATAAGAAAATAATATTCTCCTTATACCCTATATTTAATCTATATCTACTTTCTCAGGCTCGAATCAAATATATAATTTGCCAAAATTTGAAAAAACTTTGTATTACTATAAAGCAGACCTAGTTATTGAGTTTTCCATATTATCTGAACTTGTTATCAAATAATACTAGGAAATTCTGCTGTGTAACTCCACTATAACAAGACTCGTAAGCAATTTCTATTCTTAAACTGTCTTCAAAAGGTAAAGATAGTTGTTCTAAGTGAAATGTGTAGTCAAAGTCTTAATACCAGCCTAGTTTAAACCATTTAAGACAATTTAAATTTATTAATTAATAACCATATACTTTCTTAATCTTTAAGAAACATAATATGCAAAGAGGAGCTAAAGACTTTTAACTCCTGACTACTCAAACACACCCCTGTAACATAGGTGAAAGCATTGAAGCAAATTTGAGTTTCTTTTGGAAAACAAGCACAGTCATTGACTTTTGAGAGTAACTGCTGTATAATGGAAGGAGATTGCATCGCAGTCCCTCAATTTACTAGTTGTGTGATCCTGAACAAGTTACAAGATGTTCTTTTCTAAATATTCCCTATCTGAAAATGAGGATAAAACAAATGAAGCAATATATAGCCAAAGTCCTCATTCAATTTCCTTTCTTTCCTTTCATGTGCAAAAACACTACATGATTTAAATTTCTATTACTGAGGCATTAAACCAAAGAGTATTATAAATTTTAGTGTTGTAAATGTTTTTAAAGTTCTATGAATCCAACTCCATCCTTTCATATATGGCATAAAACAAACCCAGGATAATTAAGTGGCTTGGCTAAGGTCACAAGTAGTGTAACCAGGAATAAAACTTGTTTCACTAAACTTACAGTCCCATGTGTTTCCCAGTTGTACCTTCTTCTGAGTTTGTATTGTCTTTGTAAAATTCCTGCATACAGCTTCCTACTTAAGCAATTAGTCTATCCAACAACACTGTCTTGAAAATACTGTTTGGATTTTTATTTTCATCCTCTCACTGGTTTATCCAGCAATCAAGTTCAATCAAGTTCAGTCAAAATTATTTATGACCATCTCTTCTTCTCTAACATAGAAATAAAATGTTGGCTTTTATAAGAATTCATTCAAGTTTTGTATTCTAGAGCTATGCACTGCATGCATCCCCAACATGGTAATGACTGGGAAAAAAATGAAAAGAGAATAAATGAACTTCAAGATTGAAATTAGAAATGTCAATGGACTGAAAAAGGACACATTAAGGAAATTCTTTTGGATGAAAGAGAAAAAATAAATAGAAAATATTATGCAACCAACCTAAGAACTTTTTTCTTAAAATCCCAAAGGCATTGACAGCACCCTGACATTAAGCTCTTTTTGCCTAAAATCCAGTTTTGAACTACTGCTTTGAAACTACTTATTAGAATATTGAGTATTATGTAGGACACAGCATGCAGTCTTTTTATTTTTCATGCAACTTGGGGATAAATTCTCTTCAAGCTGATTTATAGAGTCTACTAGATTAAAACTTTCCCTAAATTAAAAAAAAATTTATTTTAGAAAATTCTATCAATTATAACACACATGGTAAAGTTTCCATGGGGTATTTCTTTGCACAAGATCGCCTCAGTTTTTCCTATATAGAATGCCCTTCCATAAACAAGACATCATTTTCTTAAAATGTACCTCTCTCCACAATATTTCATTAAAAAAATAAATCATGAACCAAGTTAAAATATTTAAGATCTAAAAAGAATAATACAGAGTCAATCATAAGAGGGAAGAATGTGTGAAGAACATATTACAAAACATAGAATGCCCTCCACTTCTCTAAGTTTCTGGATTTAAAGCTGAATTCAAAAAATATATCCAGTTTTATGGTGATTAAATGCCAATTTTAATCTTCTAGTATGATTAGAAATGTGTGTGTTCTGTTCCAGACAAACTCTAAAGCTTGTTGAGAAGTGGGAATAAATACAATAAAGCACCTTAAAACACAACAGAAATACCAAAATTTTGAGGTCTCACAGTTGAAATTATAAGTGGAAACTCAGGAGGACAAGTTTATTCATTTTTCATGTTACTTTGGGCAAGTGGTTCCTCTCTAAACATGTAAATTTATAAGTCTTTTTTTTTTTTAACATCTTTATTGGAGTCTAATTGCTTTACAGTGGTGTGTTAGTTTCTGCTGTATAACAAAGTGAATCAGTTATAGATATACATATATCCCCATATCTCTTCCCTCTTGCGTCTCCCTCCCTCCCACTCTCCCTATCCCACCCCTCTAGGTGGTCACAAAGCAGCGAGCTGATCTCCCTGTGCTATGCAGCTGCTTGTAAATCTTAATCCAACACTAACGTGTTTCCATTATAATGACATTCTTTTAACAAGTAATAATGATTAGGAATTGCATTCTCTACTAATTGTCAGGCATGTTTTTTACATTTATTTAATTTTCATCCTCAGAACAGTCCTATGAGATTTGTATCATTATTTATATTTTATAAAGGAGGAAATCAAAGCTGAGTGATAAGTGAATTATTAATATTTGCAGAACAGAGTTAGGATGATACCCAGTTCTATTGTTTTGATTCTTTTTTATGAGTTATTTAAATTGTAATTTATTTCATATGGACATAGTCATTTAACAAATGTTCATTTAAGTATTTTCAGTATAGTTAAAAAGCAATCTAGTATTTATAACATGTGTATTTTCTTTTTTCACTCATTTTATTGAGATATAATTGACATATAACATTGTGTAAGTTTAAGGTTGATCTGATACATTTATATAGTCCAATATGATTACCATCAGAGCTTTAGCTAACACCTCCACAGTGTCACATAATTCGATTTCATTTTGAGGTGAGAACACTTAAGATCTACTCTCTTAGCAACTTTCAAGTATATTGTATGGTGTTGTTAACTATTTTCCCAATGCTGTATATTAGATTCCCAGAACTTACTCATCTTCTAACTGGAAGCTTGTACACTTGGACCAACCTTTCCACATTTTTCCCATCTCTAGCTCCATGTTACCACAATTCTACTCTATTTCTATGAGTCTGGCTCTTTTGGATTCCACATATAAGTGAGATCATACAATATTTGCCTTTCTCTAACTTATTTTACGTAGCTTAATACCTTCAATCCATCCATTTATCTCAAATGGCAGGATTTTCTTCTTCCTTCTGGCTGAATGATATTCTATTGTATATACATACCGTATCTTCTTTATCCATTCATCTATTGACAGACTGTTAGGTTGTTTGCTTATCTTAACTATTATAAATAATACTGCAAGGAACATGGGAATGCAGATATCTCTTTAAGATCCTGTTTTCATTTCATTTAGGTATATACCCAGAAGTGGGATTGCTAGATCATATGGTAATTCTATTTTCAAGTTTTTGAGAAACCTCCATACTATTCTCCATTGTGGCTGTACCAATTCACTATGCACAAGCACTCCCCTTTCTCCATATCCTCACCAACACTTGTTACTTCTTGTCATCTTGATGACAGCCATTCCAACAGGTGTGATGTGAGATCTCCTTGTGGTTATAATTTGTATTTCCCTGATAATTAGTAATGTTGAGCATCTGAGCACCTTTTCATGTATCCTGTTGCCATTTGTATGTCTTCTTTGGAAAAATGTCTAATTCCACCATCCATTTTTAAATCAGATTGTTTGCTTATTTGTTATTGACCTATATAAGTACTTTATATATTTTGGATATGAACCCCTTATCAGATATATGGTTTGCAAATATTTTCTAACATTCCATAGGTTGCTTCTTAATATTGTTGATTGTTTCTTTTGCTGTGCAGAAGCATTTTAGTTTGATATAGTCCAACTTGCTGATTTTTGCTTTTTCTTTTGATGTCATATCCAAAAAATCATTATCAAGATCAATGTCAAAAGTTTTCTCTATATTTTCTTGTAGGAGTTTTAAGTCTTATGTTTAAGTCTTTACTTTAATTCATTTCAAATTAATTTTTGTGAGTGGTGTAAGATAGGGGTCCAATTTCATTTTTCTCCCTATGATTATGCAATTTTTCCATCACCATTTATTGAAGAGACTACCTCTTCCCCATGGCATATTCTTGATTCTCTTGTCAAATATTAGTTGACTACATATGTGAGGGTTTCTTTCTTGACCCTTGATTCTATTCTGTTGATCTATGTGTCTATTTTTAATGCTAGTACAATGCTGTTTTGATTACTATAGCTTTGTAGTGTAGTTTGAAATTAGGAAGTGTGATGCATCCAGCTTTGTTCTTTCTCAGGATTGCTTTGGCCATTTGAGGTCTTTTGTGGTTTCATATGAATTTTATTTTTTTTTCATATCTGTGAAAAATGCCATTGAGATTTTGATAGGGATTGTGTTGAGTCTATAGATGACTTTGGGAAGTATGGACATTCTAACCTCACTCTTTCTACTCTATACTCTTAATATTTTTTGAATTATTATTTATGAGAAATAGTTTGAGGCCAGATCCCTATGCCTTAATTGTAGATGTTAGAGACTACTTTACTAAAAATCTCATTCCCAAAAAGTGAGAACAGAGCTAATTTCAAATTCTTGTGAGTAAATTGGCAAGTGTAATTGATGACCTGTTTCTAACAGGATAAGTGGATGGTGATACTTAGTATTCCTCCCATCCTTCTTTCTTCATTGTTGTTAAGACATATCTTTTAGTAACACTGCAGAATCTTAGAGCTGAAAGAGATTACAGATTCACCCAATCCAATCTTCCAAGCAATGTGAGTAATCTTCTCTTCAATCCCTTTTTGCTTTAGTTTAGTCATCTGAAAAAATGAAGAAAATATAATAATACCTACTTAGATTATTTTAGAATGATTGAGTTGTTTATGTAAAATGCTTAGAATAATTTCCGTTATGTAGTATGTACTTTAAAGGGTTATTTTTCTCTAGTTTAGAAATATAAATAGCCTTCTCCAAGTTGGGATAAAATTTTAAGTAATGCTGACTAAATAAAATTGGAAATTAATTCAGTTTTTTTCAATGAACAAACCAGTTGTATAGAGCTAACCTTAACACTTCTAATATATTTAAATGGTTTTCTACTGAAAATTATCATTGCTTGGTTCAAGGCCTGTAATGTCAAAATATTGATTTTTGACAAAATTCAGACCTTATCTTTCCAGAATTAAACCATGTTTGGCTATGTACCCAAATCAGGAAATACACAGAAATTTTTAATATACAGAAAGTTCTGCCATTTATTGATTATACTGATGTGAACTGAATAGCTTCAATCTGAATGATTGTTTTATAATAGCATACTTTCAGCATTGCAGGTTAAATAGTTTTCAATTTTGAAAACTACAAAAGAGAAATGATCAAAAATATAATCGAATGAAAGTTTAAAGTTCAGGAATGGGGATTTTAAAAGCAAATTATGATCTTATTGGTGATTTTACAGTTAATTCTGGACATTTAAATTGCAATGATATAAACTCCTGGCACCAGTTAAGAGTTTTCTGCCTCAGGTGTTCCAACCAGAGAACAGCCAAGAGAAGCTGGCCTTCCCAAAAGCACATCGTGAAGTTCTCTTAAAATAAATGAATAACCTGGCCTCATTGACTAATCTGAGCAGCGCCTCTATCAGCAGCTTTTATGTATTTCAATTTCCATAAGGAGTTCTTGCTTGTCTTCTGATGATTTTTTAAATGAGGATATATTTTATATTTTAATATATTTTATTGTTTTGTAAACTAGATTCTATTCAGTGTGGATTGTACTTTTATTCTTCTTTCTATTCTTTTGACTAGAGTGAGCTAGCCTAAAAATGGCAGTTTCTGTATTAGATATGTTCACATAAAGGAAGATAGGATGTTTTTTTTTTCTTCCCATGGAATAACTCATAGAATTTTCTTTTACTCCCCAGAAAAAAGTCTTCTATTCCACTCCTAATTTGTGACTATAAACATAAAGATTGACACCTATTGACAACTACACAGAAACATGTTAAAACTTCTCCTAAGGAAGCATCAATAAATAATTAAATGGAAGAATAAATTAATATAAATAAAATTAAAGACTAAAGAGTTAAAATATGAATATAGTCTGTCATTTAGTTAATAGTATTGTACCAATCTCCCGATTCTGATTATTGTATTATGACCATGTAAGATGTTATCATTGAGGAAAGATAGGTGAAGTGTACATGGAAGTCTGTACTATTTTTCAGCTTCCATGAAGAGTTTAAAATTATTTCAGAATAGAAAGTTTTTGTATTCAATATTAATAAGGGGCCCTACACTTGAAACTGGAATATTTTACCCTCAGGATGATTTAGTCTACATGTTAAGAAATAAGGTCATGGATCACTGTAATATTCATGATTTTCAACACATGTCTCTCATTAGAGCCACCCCCCGATCAATACTGTAATTAACTGAGATGGAGGTAGGTAAAATATGGTATACTTGAAAACTATGTGAGTAATATGCTGTTGTCTTTAGTTCTAGAAAATAACCAGGTAGTCCAGAATATCTCACTGAAATATTTGGAGAGTGTAGCACGATGATGTTTCTTTAACTAAGCTCTTAGGCCTAGTTTTATTTTTCTGCCTCAAAATAAACCTAATTACATTACACTCACTTCCATTGAGAAGGCATCAAAAGGATTCCTCTAGTGCATCATTTTTTTTACAAAACACTTTTATCAATGTGAATATCAAGAACAAGAGTTAAGGATCACATAATATGTATAGATGAAAACACTTTACAAATTCTAACGCAAAATATACCTTAAGGGGCTTCCCTGGTGGCGCAGTGGTTGAGAGTCTGCCTGCCGATGCAGGGGACACGTGTTCGTGCCCCGGTCCGGGAAGATCCCACATTCTGCAGAGCGGCTGAGCGCGTGAGCCATGGCTGCTGAGCCTGCGCGTCCGGAGCCTGTGCTCCGCAATGGGAGAGGCTACAACAGTGAGAGGCCCGCGTACTGCAAAAAAAAAAAAAAAAAAAATATATATATATATATATATATATATATATATATCTTAAGATGCTGTAATCCTTTCTGTTTGAATCATTCTAACATTGTCTTCAGAATGATTCTGAATGTGATAAAATGAAAAGTACACGGTCTCCTAGAGGAGATAGACAAGGCTTTGCAGTAGCTAGATAAAATCTGACAAACTTCAATATGCTTAAATCTCAGTTTCCTGTGAAAACAGGGATAAAGTATCTGGAATTGTTGTGAAGACTACATTACATAATTATGCTAAATTACTAGGTCAATTTTAGAGCATATAAGGGACTTGCTTATAGCGAGTTTCACTCCCTGTCTTCCCTACAAAATGCAGAAATTAAATTATTCATTGAAAAATGACTGCAACATTCCTTGACAGAATGTGTTCTGTCCATTATTAAGCTCCAGTTTCTTGATCAGTTTAAAGATGGTATTTTGATTATTTCTGCACTGACTACCTAAGGATTAACAGGAGCCCTGAAGTTCTGGAGACAAAATAAACAGACCATAAGTAAACCAGAAAGCCTTATAACTACACAATGATGCATTATATTTATTTGAATTTTCACTATTCTAAATTGTTTTGAGCATAACATAGCTTTCATTGAGTAACAAATCTCTACTAGGTTCTACTAGCTTCTGATTATTTCAGCACTTTGCACAGTGCCTGACACATAATGCTCAGCAAATGTTTGTGAGATGAATAAATGCTAAATGAGTGAAATATATTTCTAATGATATTTTCTAATGTATTTGTGAAAAATAAATGATTCAATGCATTTCTTTTATGCAACTATAAGAACAAGCAAAACATAATTATTAAGATATGTTGTAGAGTTTTATAGAAAACTTTCAAAGATCATCACTGAACAGGTCATCATTTAAATCTAGACCACATCTGTTTAAATTTATAGTCAACTTCATTTGTATGGTTCTAAGTTATTAATTTATACATACAGAAGACTGATAGCAGAAGCATGTGCTAACAGCATTAAAAAGGAAACAATTTGCTCAAAGTTATAAATGAATCTTTTTTAAAAATGACAGAATTAGATTGACTTATGTAAGACCTTAGAATTCAACACCAAATGCTTGCTAGAGAAATGAACTTTCATGTGAGTAAGTAATGAAATATTGATTCATCCATTCTTTCCCAAGATTTCCATCATCAGTCTTCTATTTATACTTGCTCCTGGCTGCCACAACTGTAAAACCAACACTCCTGTTCCAACTGTAAAACCAATGCCTGGCTCTTCAGGATTTGCCCACTGAGATCTTCAGTTGCTGCTTGCTCAGGTGTCAGCATCTCCATCAGAGGACAGAATAGCTGTCCTCAGGTGTATAGTAACCAAGTGACTAGCCAGGCTAACCAAGAAGAAAAGAGAGAGGACCCCACAAAAAAAATGAATCAATAAATAATGAAAGAGGAGAAATAACAACTGATACCATAGAAATACAATAAAAAAATCCTAGAAGAATACTATGAACAGTTATATACCAACAAATTGGATGACCTATAAGAAATGGACAAGTTTCTGGAAACATACAGCCTGCCAAAAAGTAGTCAAGAAGAAACACAATTTGAACAAACCAAACAGTAGAAGTGAAATAGAATCTGCAATTTAAAAAATATTCCCTTCAAACAAAAGTCCAGGAATGGACAGCTTCACAATTCTATCAAACATGCAAAGAAGAACATATACCTATCCTCCTTAAACTATTCCAAAAAATTAAAGAGGAGGAAACACTCCCAAATTCACCCCATGAAACCACCATCACCCTGATATCAAAACAAGACAAAGACACTACAAAAAAAAGGGAAGAAGGCTACAGGCCAATATGTTTAATGAATATAGATGCAAAAATCTTCAAAAAAATTAGCAAACTGAATCCAGCAACACATATAAAGGATCATACACAATGATCAAGTTGGATTCATTCTAAGGTCACAAGGATGGTTCAGCATACACAAATCAACCAATGTGATATACCCCATAAACAAAAGGAAAGACAAAAACTACATGATCATCTCAATAGATGCAGAAAAAGCATTTGACAAAATTCAACATCTATTCATGATACAAACTCTCACCAAAGTGGGTATAGAGGGAACATGTCTCAACATAATAAAAGCCATTTATGACAAACCTACAGCCAACATAATATTCAACAGTGAAAAGCTGAAAGCCTTCACACTAAATTCAGGAATGGGACAAAGATGCTCACTCTCACCACTTCTATTCAGCATAGTATTGGAAGTCCTAGCCACAGCAATCAAGCAAGAAAAAGAAATAAAAGGTGTATAAATTAGAAGAGAAGAGGTAAAACTGTCACTATTTGCAGATGACATGATACTGTATATAGAGAACCTGAAACTCTCCACACAAAAACTATTAGAACTAATGAACTAATTTAGCAACATAGCAAGATACAAGATTAATATACAGAAACCTGTTGCATTTCTTTATACTTATAATGAAATATCAGAAAGAGAAAATTGTTTAAAAATCCTGTTTAAAATCATGTCAAAAAAAAAATACCTAGGAAAAACCTTAACCAAGGAGGTGAAAGACCTGTATGCTGAAGACTATGAAAAATTGATAAAGGAAATTGAGGATGAGTCAAAGAAATGGAAAGATATCCCATGTTCTTGGATTAGAAGAATTAATATTGTTAAAATGGCCATACTACCCAAGGCAATCTACAGATTTAATGCAATCCCTATCAAAATACCCATGACGTTTTTCAGAGAACTAGAACAAATAATCTTAAAATTTATATGGAACCACAAAAGGCCCAGAATTGCCAAAACAATTCTGAGGAAAAAGAACAAATCTGGAGGTATAACCTTTCCAGACTTCAGACTATACTATAAAGCTACAGTAATCAAAACAGTGTGGTATTGGCACAAAAACAAACAGATCATTGGAAAAGAACAGAAAGCCCAGAAATAAACCCACACACCTGTAGTCAATTAATCTATGACAAAGGACATAAGAATACACAATGGAGAAAAGACAGTCTCTTCAACAAGTGGTGTTGGGAAAGCTGGACAGCTACATGTAAGTCAATGAAATTAGAACACTCCCTCACATCATATACAAAAATAAACTCAAAATGGTTTAAAGACCTAAATATAAGATATGACACCATAAAACTCCTGGGAGAGAACATAGGCAAAATGTTCTCTGACATAAATTGTAGCAATATTTTCTTAGATCAGTGTCCCAAGGCAAAAGAAATAAAACAAAAATGAACAAATGGGATCAAATCAAACTTAAAAGCTTTTGCACAGCAAAAGAAATCATCAACAAAATGAAAAGACTACCTATGGAATGGGAGAAAATATTTGCAAGTGATGCAACCAACAAGGGGTTAATATCCAAAATACACAAACAGCTCATAGAGCTTAATATAAAAAAAAAAGAAAAATAACCCAATCAAAAAGTGGACAGAAGATCTAAATGGACATTTTTCAAAAGAAGACATACAGATGGCCAAAAAGCACATGATAAGTTGCTTAACATTGCTAATTATTAGAGAAATGCAAATCAAACCCACAATGAGGTGCCACCTCATATTGGTCAGAATGCCTCTCATCAAAAAGTCTATAAGTAATAAATGCTGGAGAGGGTGTGGAGAAAAGGGAACCCTCTTACACTGTTGGCGAGAATGTAAATTGATGCCACCACTAAGGGAAACAGTATGAAGTTTCGATAAAAAACTAAAAACAGAGCTACCATATGATCCAGAAATCCCATTTCTGTGTATATATCTAGAAAAAACAAAAACTCTAATTTGAAAAGATACATACACCCCAATATTCATAGCAACACTACTTACAATAGCCAAGACATGGAAACAATCCAAGTGCCCATCAACAGATGATTGGCTTAAGAAGTTGTGGTAGTATTTATATATATTTTCTTATTAGGTCTAGCATTATTTTTATAGATTTCCTAGGAGTTTCTTTGGAAACAATTATTATCAACTATGAATAAAGACATTTTTCATTCATTCATTTCAATCTATATCCTAGTATGGTAATTTGTATCTTCTCTCCTTTTTTGTAGGTAACTATGGAAAACATAGATTTTTAAAAAGAACCAAATTTTGGCTTTTAAACATTTTGTCTACTGTTTTTATGCTTTCTATTTCATTGATTTTTGCTCTTATTTTATTATTTATTACCTTTTATATTTACTCTGGGATTAATTTGCTCTTCTTTTCCTGGCTTCTTAAATTAAAAACTTAGATCATTGATTTAGTCCTTTCTTGCCTTCAATACAGGCATTTAAAAGTATAAATTTCTAAGAAATGCTTTAGCTATATCCACTAAATCATAATGTTTTATGTTTTCATCATTGTTCAGTGAAAATAATACTACTTTTGTGTGGGTTTTTTTGATGCATGGTTTACATACAAGTGTATTACTTAATTTCTAAATATTTCCGTATTTCCTAGATATTTTATTGTTATTGATGTTTAATTTAAGCCTATGGTTGTTTTCAGATCAGAATCTGTAAGATTTTAATCTTTGAATTAAATTTATTTTATGGCTGGGCAGATGGTTTATCTTGGGGAATCTTTCACATGCACATGTAAAGTTTATATAGTTTGTACTTGTTGAGTTAGTGTTCTAATAATGTCATTAGATCAAGATGTTTGACAGTGATGTTCAAATTTTCGAAACTGGTACTTATTTTTTCTAGTAGACTTTCCCCTGATTCATAGATTCCTATATCCAAATGACTGTTACACATATTAACTTCATTGTCTAAAGTGTATTTTAGACTCAACAGGAAACTGCTCAAATATGTCCCCCACCAAGCATCCACTATTTCAGTAAGTTTTAACACTATTCATCCATTTGTCCTTTGCTCAAGTCAAACACTAAGATTAATTTTCTTTACTTCTTTTTTTTCTTACACACTACTTCCAACCCTGTTCTACCTCCAAACATATTAAATATGATAATTTATGAACATTTCTATGGATAAATCTATAGTCCAACCATGATATCTTTCACTGACTGCCCTTTTTGCCCCCCTCCTCCGCTCATAACTTCACATCCCAGCTGTCAAAGAAGAGACAGAAAGATCTTATTAAATCCTCCATTGGCTCTCATGTGACCAGAAAAACATATAACTCCATATCACAGCCCACTGGCCCCTGCATGTGTCTCAAACTTACCTCAAGCCACTCTTCCCCTTCTTCATTATTCTCCACACACAGTGGCTTTTGTTTTCCCCTTCATATGTGAAGTCTGAGGGTTTAGCACTTCCTGTGTCTTCTACTTAAAACAGTCTTCCCCCAGAGTATCTGATTCTCTCAAGGGTGCTTCCTCTCTCTGCAGAAATCTTAACACAAATATCAACTTTTCTTATGGGACTTCCTTGACTTCCCAAATGCATGTACTACCCACCATCACTTCCTCAATATTATGCTATTTTATCTTCTTCATTACCGCTTTTATAACTTGAAACTATTTATTTGTTTATGCATTTATTATCTCTTTCATTCCTGGAATGTGATATTGTAAGAGGAGGAATTAGGTAAATTGCGTTCAGTGTAAATTGAGTTCAGTGTTTCTGTTGTATATCCTGTCTCTAATACAGTGCCTGATACACATTACCCACCTAATAAATATTGATTAATTGGTTGACTGATTGAATAACTGCATTTCTCTCAGTTTAGAAAAGAGACCTAAGTGTTTAGCTTAATTATCAATGATACATATTCACAGATTTCACTAGGTACGTGACTTTCTCATGGAAAGTCATGAAGGGGATGCTTTCCATAAGTTATTCACTTTTTTAATAATCCCCACTTTTTCTGTTTAACCTAAATCCCTCCATTGTATTTTAAATCAGTTCCTCCTGTCTCTACCCAGTATGTGATGAAAAACAGCTGGTTGCCTCTCTTTGAATCCTTTCTGTCATTCAAGACCATCATGAGACCAGGTCTCTTTCTTCTTTCCAGGCTAAATAATTCTGCCATTTTTAACACTCCCTGAAATTCTGAGTGCCTACCCCTGAAATCCTTTCCAGGACTCTTGATTTACAGTCTTGTCCAATAGAACTTTCTGCCACATGGAAACGTTCTAAATCTGTGCTGTCCAATGCAGCAACCATTAGCCATATGTGCGTAAGGAGTACATGAAATGTGAGGAACTGAGGGACTGAATTTTTAAATTTTATGTAATTTTAATTAATTGAAATTTAAATATCCACATGAGATTAGTGGCTACCAAACTAGCACAGCTCTTTTGGAAGCTGTGGAATATGCTATATGCTCCTATGCAGAAGCCTATTTTATTTACTAGTTGAAGACTCATATTAAATATGAAACAGGATATTATTTTTAAAGTTTGTTGTTAAAAACGTTCCAACACAGTATTTAAAGCAAATTTTGGATCTAAGTTGTCTTAAACTTGACTTTAATTATAAAATTGACGTTAGAGCATTAGTTAGCTACGTAAAAATCTTTTTATTTATGGAAGAGCTAACTTTAAGAACCTTAATTTATGGTATGGCAGATTTATTGTAACAACTTCTATGATTTTCCTCATATATGACATTTCTTTCTGATGAAATGAAACGTACAGAACTATTTGATTTTTCTAACTTTTTAAGGTATATGCCATTTAGACTAGATTTTCCTCAGATACTATATATGATGCTATGTTTAAATTTCTTAATACTGATGACACCCTCTGATATTAAATTTATTTTCAGATTTTAAGGTGAGAGACGTGTATTAATTAGGGACAGCAGGTAGTATTTGAAAGTCAGCCTCACATATCTGGGTCATGGTTATGTCATGACATCTAGTGCACTTTCTGATTGAAATAACTGTGTTCATTAGACAAGTAGGTGAGATTTATGCCAAATTTAGCTATCAAACATGTTTTTGTTTCTGAATTTATATGTCATCTTTCGCTTCTGATTTGGGGGATTAAAAAGAGTGTTCGCCTTTATTTTGTTATTTACAAATGAGAAATATCTTGATTTAAGAAATGGATGTCGATTTTTTTAGCTTATTTAGTTGAGCTCTCCTTAATACATTTGAGACTCCAAATCTCATTTATGCTGAATTAATTGAATATCAAATATAAAACCAATGTGCTTTATATTGAAATTTTAGTACTGCTGCTAGTCACAAAGCATACTTATACATTTCTATTGATATATCACTTCTAATATTTCAGCTTTATTTAAAGCAGGAATTTTTTAAAAATTAAGGGGAGGAAAAGCCTTCCAGATGTCATCTGTGCTATATCTCCCCTAGACAGGAAAGCCAAACATATGAACATATGGTTCAAGACTGAAGGGAATAATGGATCATCATATTTTTAGGATTCCTTGAATATACCATCTCAAGACTTCTTTTATTTTTCCTTCTTTCTTCTTCATAGACTCTAGCTATTTCTGACTCAATGTGGAAAGGTTTGACATTTTAAAAAAACTAGCAGTAAAGGAGATAATTCTTCAATAACATTGAAATATCATTTTGAATTCATCACATGCTCTGAAATCTTAATGAGCTAAGGGTCACATATTTTACAACCATTTCTCTTTGAATCTCTGTCTGTTGCTCTCTCTCTCTCACACACACACACACACACACACACACACACACACACACAATGTGCCTATCAGCTTTTACAAAAGTCAGTCTACTTACTTAATATCTAATATATTCTTCATTTTTTGATGGTAGAGAAGAAAAACTAAAATCTCAATAAAATAAACATGTTATGTGGTTTTCGTAAGGCAGGAGTCTTCATATAAGTGATTTCCCCCCCACTCCCCAGTACAGAAGAGTGTACTGCTTAAAGGCCACAAATTTCATTAGTGGAAGGATAATTGAAAATTGTGACTTCAGTGCTCATAAACTGTGAGACATTTTTCACCTCCCTTCTTTAATGGTGCATGCAAATGCTAAATTTCATATATCGTGATGAATGCAATCGTGATGAATTTCATATATCATTAAGCATGCGAATGACTATGTTTGCTACTATCAAAGGTAAAATTAAGAGATTTATTAGAAAGCTTTCCCCATGAAAGTTCCAAATTTAATTAAATGCAATTCATTAGAAAGTATGGCAAGTCCTCCCCAGACCCATTTCCCACCAGTTATGTCTAACCCATTATCTGTGCTTTTTTTATATGTCCAGTTATGCTGTTTAACACGCGGAAGTATGCTTTTGACATCTCTTTATCGAACCCTTAATGAATAAACAAAATAAGTAAGAAAAATGAAAAAGAAACAGAAAGTATGCCAAAGACATTACAGAAGAAAGGAGCAACTAGTGATATATATACATATAGTTGGTGAGAAGAAGAAATAACCATATATGTAACCACACATGCACACTTTTTTAAACTTTTAAAAAAAATCTGAGACTTGAGAATTCACAAATGTCAGTATCATCCTTTGCATGTGCTAATATATGGCATGGCATAATCTTTGTTTTATCCTGATACTCAACACATATATAAATACACACACACACGCGCACATACACACGCGCACACACATACACACACAGAGCAACATCTTCATCTTTTTCTTGCTGTAGTTCTTACATTTTTCGACTCATAGAATTCTCATATGGAAAAAAATCTGAGGGCTTCACATCTTTCTTGAAGTTTGACAAGGGACCTCTCCTTAGGAACTTGAGAGAAAGAGCTTTCAAGCATTTCACTATAACTGGCACACTCAGAAAAGGTTTATTGAGCTGAAATTTTTTATCTCCCAAATAAATCAAGCTAATGCATTTTCCTCTAGACAGTTTTAAACTTAAGAGGTCTAAGGAGCAGAAATCTAAAGATAATTTTTCTTTTTTGGGGGCAAATTTTATTCTATAAAATTTAGCTTCCATATTGTTAGTCTCAATTATATCTTTAAATGCAGAATATATCTGGACCCCATGATATGTTTACATTTTATTGAGCAGAAACAGTTGTTAAATGTTTCCATATTAAGAATTGAAAGAATATAGACATTAGCTAGTAAAGCCCAGTGCAGCATTTAAATTACTCCCCAAAGGTGTATCTGTTTCTTAAAATTTAGGGTGATTTTAAGTCTTTATTATTCTTGACAAAAGTTTATTGATCTTATTTGTCTTTTTAGTGAGCCAACTTTTGACTTTGTTAAAAATCTCTATTCTACTTGCTTTCTGTATCATAAAGTCTGTTCAAAACTTTATATGTCATTTATTTTATGTGTATTGTGATTTTTCTAACTTTTTAAAGTAAATTTTACTTCATTAATTTTCAAAAAATGTTGCCTCATTCTTATTTCACCTTTTCACAAATTAATATTTTTAGCACAATAAAAATAAAGACAGAAGCTAAAATTTACTTGTTATAAGAATTTTGGAAGGAGATAAAAATATTAAACAGACACAAGAAACTTAAAACATAGTATTCCAAAACAGTTCAATAATTAGACATAGACTTGTGCAAATGTAGATGAATTTCTACAAACACCCAATTAAGAAAACAAAAAGACATCTTCAAAAACCAAAATTTAAAAGGGCCTCAGATTTTTCTTCCAAAATAATAAATACCAAAACACAACAAATAAAATATCTTCAGGCATTTGGGAATCTCTTTATCTATTTTATAATCAGAAAAAAAACTAAGATGAAATGTAATAAAACAGAGAATGATGACAATGAGCAGAATGAATAGTATAAAGAAATAGCAAAGATGTAGTGATACAAAATAAATCAATCTACTAATTTAAGTTGGAGATAATAAGATCTAAACTATATAAATAGTAGACATAGGAAGAAAAAAACAACTTTGAGAGTCACTGTATATCATGAAATAGTGTCATATGGAATAAAAGGGTTAGCATAAATTCTGAATTATAAATCATTTAACTCAGCCTTGGCATATCCCTCTGTTAAATGCGACCAAACTCACAGGATTATGATGAGGTAATACTGCATCTTATTTACATATCCATTTCCTCTCCATTTAATGAGATAATGTGTGGGAGGAAGCATTATAAACTTCTAAGCTATATTCCAAAGTCAGGTGTTATTTACTATTGCTTTTTTTTTACTAAGCTAAGTCTGGAGTATTTGAAAACTTCTTTTATCTGGTAGGTGAGGAAGAAACCCAAAAATTATTCCAGGATTCTAGGTCTGAATGATTGGAACAATGGAAATATTTTTTAAAAAATAACAGAATAACTGAGCTTATCATTTATTTCCCAAATAGACTTTGCTTGCCCTTGAATTCAGGTTTATGTTCAAGGTATTTGTAATAAAAAATGTGGATATATGAAAGACAGGCTGGATTAGAGAAGGAAAACAATTCATTAAACTATGGATGTGTTAACACTAAGAGCATTTTATGCTAGAACATTTTAGTAGAGATAGAAATGCTAAAGTAAGCAAGCAACTATAAATTTAAATGTGGAACTTGAAAGACAAGTTGGATTTGTTATTCCATTGCCATAGAATTTTTAAAGGTCATGATTACTTAAAGATTTAATCTACCTTCTCACTTCATAGGTACAAAGCTTAGGTAAAAGAGCAGACTTAAGAGATAAGAAAAGAGGCTTCGTGAATAAATAAAACAAGATGAATGAAATATAGTTCTGTGTGAATTTGTCTTGAAGTTGGATGTTTTTCTTATTGTTGTTTGTTTGTTTTGATTTTGGAAGACACTGAAAAGTGAGGATAGGAAATCTAGATCAAATATTAGGCAACTTAGCTAGGTGAGTCAGTCAAATAACACCAAGGAAAATAAAATGAAGCAGTTGTAAAGGCTGGAGTACAATCAGTACATTATAATAAACAAGGCAAGGTGGCAGAGTTGCAAGGGCATGCTCAAAAGAACCAAAAGTAAGAGGAAAGTCAAGGAGAAAGAGAATATTAAAAATTTTAAAGCAACTATTTAATTTTGGAACGAGGAAACCACTGGCAACCTTTGAGAGAACAATTCCAGTAGAGCAGTGATGATGGAAACCAGCTGGCAGAAGGCTATGACAGTAGAAAGTGGAGAGGAAACAAAGGCATCAATCCTTGGAGAAAAGTGGATAATTTTTCAGGTTTGTGTTCTAAGGGCTTATCACATTCCCTGGCATTTAGTGGAAATACCAAAAGCATCTGTTGAAATGAAATGTATTTGAATGTGAGAGTTCAAGATGAAGAAACTGGTTAAAGGCTAGGAATGCAGAAAAAAATTAGGGAACAGAGTGAGAAAGGGCCATAGAAATGGCAGGAGTCATATTTGACATAGACCTGGGATCTTGAACCAAGTGTTGATATATCAGAGTATTATTGCACAAGGAATGTCAGAGATTGAGGTTAAAGGTGATGTAAAGACCAAAGGTTCCAGCAAGAATCTGGACAACAAGTAGAGGGATCCCCCCAAAGTGGTGTTATGCTAAACTTCTCCATCTAGTAAATTCTTTATATCCTTCTTCTGTACTGGAGCCATTCCTTACACAGTAATAGACAAGACTTTTAGAGACTTAGAGATAAGAACAGATAAATGGTATGCTTCTCAGAAAATTGAGTTTAAAGAGAAAAAAGACAAACAAAATTTGGATTTAGTAGAAGAAAAATGGTTCTAGGAAGGGGATTTATGAATGGTACTCAGATCCACAGAAAATCAGAAAGAAATGGAATAAATATATGAAATGAAGCACTAGCCCTAGAGAGAATTTTCTTTTTCCTAGAGCCTAATGGGGAAAGAGAGGGGATAGGTAAAGAAAAAAAGTTGTCGAGTTGATGATGAGAAAAAATGCTGAATTCATGTCCGAGAACTTAAATCTTTTTTTTAATTGAACTATAGTTGATTTACAATATTGTGCTAGTCTCAGGTGTACAGCATTGTGATTCAGTTATTTTTTCAGATTATATTCCATTATAGGTTATTACAAGATATTGAATATAATTCCCTGTGCTATACACAGAGAAGTTAAATCTTCCTGTGGAAGTAAACTACTGAGTCTTCTGATAAAGGTAGGTCAATGGAAAGTGACAGAATTGAAGCTATCAGATCAGAGTTGATCTTGTGGAAGATTCATGAAGTAAACAGTAAAAGAAAAACTAAATGTTTTTCCACCATTAAGATAATGAGCAAGGAACTATTTTGTATCATGTATACATAGTGGACTAAAGCTATAGTGTTTTGCATTTCCTTAGATTATGGCAAGTGAACAAAGCAAGCAGTGCAAATGATCCAAGAAGGAGATAGTAAAGAAACATATTGTATTTGTGTTAGCCATGTCAAATTAGGTCATAAATAGCTAAGTATATCCAGTATCTAAGGTTTTCATATTGGTGTCTAACTGTACCATTGTCAGTTAAGCTTCCCACATAAAATCTATTTACGGGATACAGACTTCCAAATATGAAACTGTTGCTCTCTGGTAGTTCTCAACAAATCAACTTTTCAAAAAGAAGAGAATGGTAAAATATTCCCAGTCATCCCCTGGACAAAACTATATGATATAGATCTTCATTTCAAAAAAGTCTTACTATGACATTTGTCTTACACAGAAGTTCTACGTCTATAAAGTGATGCTGTAATTTTAATCAAAGTGACTCCTATTTTAAATTTTATTTCAAACTTTCAATTTTCTTTCTAAGCTCTTAATTGTTTTCTTCATTGACATTAGGTTTCTTACAATAAAGTTTTGGTGTACTAGCTCTCAATAACTGTTAACTAAGAATTGGCATGATTTTGTTACTTTGCTTTTCCAGTTTTTTAGTTCTATGTATTTTATGGTTTGGCCTTCTTTTAAAAAATAGATTTCATAATATTTGTGCCTTAGTTCTATGTGCAAGAGATCAATAGTACATAAAAATACATAGAATTCCAGACCTCATGGACCTGTCTTGTAGGAAAGACAAATATTAATGGCTTAATAATATAGTCCTATTTACATTGAATAATTAAAGGAAGGGATATCAAAATTTTCTTTTTTGATCTCCTGAAAAGATGATAAAAGGAACATATGAATTGTTAACTACAATGGCTAATCATGTCATAAATTGCACATATGATATTTAAGGTCTAAAGTGATTTATATACATAAATAGCTATAATACAGTTAATAATTATATATAAGTGATATGTGATAGATAAATTAATTTTATATGTACATGGGTAATTGTACATATAGCTATAATGTATCATATATGTAACACAATAGATAAAATAATGTTATCTTCTGTATGGGTATGTGCATTATTTATATAGACATACATGACATTAATTTAGTCTAAACTGTGAATCTTTACCTTTATCTCTGTATAAATACTTTCAGTGTAAATATCCATTTCTACCTTTTACTCAAATTGAAATATTTAATACGCAAACCTCGACAATAGCCTGAATCTTTTTTTTTTTTTTTTTTTGCGGCACGCGGGCCTCTCACTGTTGTGGCCTCTCCCGTTGCGGAGCACAGGCTCCGGACGCGCAGGCCCAGCGGCCATGGCTCACGCTCTGCGGCACGTGGGATCCTCCCAGATCGGGGCACGAACCCGTGTCCCCTGCACCGGCAGGCGGACTCTCAACCACTGCGCCACCAGGGAAGCCCTAGCCTGAATCTTAATCAGGTTATTCTTATCCAAGGTCTCAAGGCATTGTCTCCTGTTCCTTATATCATTATTACCCAGCTAAATTGCTACCCTTATTGTCATTTATTTTAAAACCAGCTGCTTTAGCATATGTTGCTTATTCAGAAAGTGCCCTGCACAATTTCACCCACAGTTATAAAAACCAAGATGTCACTCATTTGTGTAGATTCGTAAATAAATGTAACAGTTTGGCAGAACAGGCCCACCTGTTCTGGTAGGTCCCAATCCCACCTCATATCTTCTGCAGCTTCTTCTTTTATAATATATTCCAATACATTCCCACCTTTTTTTCTTTAATTCTTTTAAAATGTAGGCACTTTATTAACACTATTATTTTTAAATTGCTGACTTTATCTCTCTTTATTTTATCTTCTTGTCAATTCTTAAGAATATTGACCTTAGAAGATATTTACCTTGAAAGAGTCACTTAACTTCTCTGAATCCCAGATCCCTCGACCTGTAAAATGTGAATAGACACATCTACTTTGGAGGAATATCTTGAGAATTAAGTTAAGTAATGTGTGTAAGGTGCTTAGTATAATGCTCAACATTATGGCCGTGGTAACTATCTGGTTTTTATATTTCAAAGTGGAGCTTCTTCTAGACTTCCAAGCTGTGTCCCCCTTCTCTTTGCCGTTTCATGTAAACTGCCTACAGCATTTCAGCTATTCTCCATTAAGTATTTCTTGTAGGACCTGACTTGTATTTTGTCCTGTATTTTGGAATCTTTAGTGTTTTCTTTCTGGGATTTTGGCCTGAATAAATATTGCCATAGCAAAATATCATCATGAGCCTGATTATTTTCTTCTTGGGCATAAACTAGTGTTTCCTTAGTTTATTGACTTAGCACCTACACTGGTTATCTTGTTGTGTTAGAGTAAGGGCTAAACAAGGCAAAGACCAGGAGTTCCTTCCCTGTTTAGACCAGTTGGGGTTGCACTGAAAACACATTTCTTTCATGGCCACAGATGTGCCCCTAATCCTGACCATCTGCTTAGCAAATGAGCAGGAGGGGCAGGGTAAGTAACAGTGGTCTGTATTATACAACCCAGTCCCAGCACTAACATTGTATGCCACTAATCGCAGCATCATCATATTTAAAGACTAGAGCACAGCTGAGCAGATGTCTTGGGTGTGATCCAGGAACAACACCAATGAGGGGGGAGAGTGAGAAAAATGAAATCCTTAGACAAAGAAGTGACATCCAACAGGGACCCTGAATACACTGATTTAGATGTACCTGTTATTACAAATTATTTTAAAAGAGTGAGCAATTTTTATCTTTAATGATTCTTCAGTTATCCTCTACAAGAGGTTCAGGCGAACATCTACTTGAAATTTTTATCCTCAAGCCAATTTTACATTGTAAAATATTATATATACATAATACATATAGATTATATTGTTTAATATATATATATGTGTGTGTATATATATATATGTATGTATTTGGCTACAATTTGAGTTTCAAAGTGGTGTGTTCTTAGTTGCCTTGTCATGATTTGTCTGATTTGGGTAATTTTAAATAAAATTTCCATTGAATTAAAGAATTAATTATAGCCATGAAAGGGAGATTTTGGCAAACAGTTTAAAAGATCTCCAACCTCTCATTGCCTTCTGAATTCTAATTAGGCAAATATAAATTGGTTCTCTGTCAGAGCAAGCTGCCCAAAAGACAAAGCTGCACTATTAAAATCAAATGGCACAAACGTCAGCAGTATGCTGAGACATTGGGATTTCCAATGAGAAAAAACTTCATTAAAAGAATGGTGCTTTCCTCAGAGTTCTATTTTTATCCCCTGTCAGAGAAAATGATGAGAATCTCTGTTTTTTCAAAGGGAGAAAAAGGTGTTCACAGATGAATAGCATTTATATATTGGACACTTTATCTTCTGGGGACAGTTTGATCAAGTTACTGGTTTATTATCTTTGAAATACTAATGAGATTTTTCCTTACAGAGGAAAGTAGTCTTTGTTCATAAGAAAAAAGAAATGATTCATTTATCAAAGCATTTGCTCCAGATGCTTACCTTCTTTTTTTTTTCATTTTTTTCATAAAAGCACATACTGCTTTTAACATTTAACAATTAAATCAATAGTCAGTGACCTTTGGGTGTGACATTCCAAGTCTTTATTTGTTCACTCTAATTTCAGATTTCATGAGCCAGCAATGTACTTTAATGATTAGGAGATCTATTTATATAGTGTAAATATTATTGCAGACAAGCAGTAATGATTTAAAAGAATTGTTTATGAAGGTTTTTTTCTTAATTAAATGAGAGTAAAGCAGTCCACATGATCCTTGATTTTGCTTTTCTTTATAGAAGTTGCAGGAGAAAGATCACCTCTTGTGGGAGTCATTATGAGTCATAATTCTCTGCTCTGTTATTCCTAGGACAGCTGTTGGGAGCAGAGGCTGTCAAAAGGGAGCATAATGCTGTATTTGTTGGAGGCAGGGACTGTTTTATTTCATCTTTGCATCCTCTGTGCCTGGTACATAGGAGGTTTTAATAATGGCTGTTCAATAAATAAATCCAGTTTGGAAGTATCCTTTTCAGATATGTTTGTATTGAGGTACTATTGTTCTGAATTACATTATTCTTTCATTTCACTATTGGCCTATTTATCTTTGCAGTCCCACCTCCATGGAGATATGAGTGAGGCCACCAATCATAGCTTCATTTCATAAAACATCTTTAATCTAACCTAATGTCTAATCTGCTAAAGCTCATGGATATGTCTTTAATTAGAAATACAAAATATTAACCTTCCAGACACTCACCCTAAAAATAAACCGTAACTCTCAAATGTCCAGTACGTATGGAAATTCTAAATGTGAAATAAGTACTTGGGAAAGATGTGTATATTAAATTTTATTTTCTGATCAAAACAGATAACTAAAAGAATTTTTTCATGGTTTTGGCCCCAATATCTAGAAAAGCTGTAATCCTTAAAAATATTAAGGGCATTATAATTTTTAACTGTATCTTTCTGTTACTTTTGTTCCAATTTTAAAATCATTTTTGAATTTAGATTACTTCAAAAGAATTAAAAAAATTACTTCAAAGATTATTCTTTGTATTATATATGAATTTTGTGACATATCTCAGATCCTATGGGCAATGAAGATGCTATAAATGTTCATATAGAATTTATGAATTTTCCTTTTTGCTGACTCTGTATGTAGAACAGTGCCTAGCACATAAGTGTTCAATAAATGGTTTATAGTAGATCTGAACTAACTCAGGAATTCTATTTCTGAAAATAGAATAGAAGGGCAATTAAGTGTTGGAAATACTTATTCATAGACTACAATAAGTAAATGAGGGCCTCAGTACATAAACTCTTGCATTAAAGTATAATCCAATGGTGAAAAAGGACAGGTAAGTGTACTTTCATTAGTATGACCATCTCATTTTGAACTGAGATGAAAGAAATAATGTATTAAGGTAGCCATATCTTGCTTTAGAAGCAAAGTTGGAATTAAAAAGCCCATTTTATTTGGAAGGTAAAAGTAAGTGAATTAATTCATGAATTCTAAAGGAATAAATTAGTTAAGCATTTCTATATTGTAAAATATTCTGGTAAAATTTTTTACCTTGAGTTCTTCCATAGCTGGGTGATGATGTATTATTTAATCATCATAGTTTAATTTTGAGTCATAAATTCTGACTGTATCAGGCATGATTCACTAATAAAATCAAGTTAGAGTAAAAGGAGATCTTCCAGCTTTAATGGAACCATGTCTCAGGCTCTACAGGTAGTTCAAGGAAGTTTCCAAGTCAATATAAGATTTTGTTGTATAATTTTTTATGTTCAACTTTTCAATTATTGATATTTTCAGAAGAAAATAATTTAAGCTGAAAATATATTGCCTTTTTGTAATACACTTGAGTCTATAAGCTAGAGACATATTTGATTCTTTCCAAATATTCATGATTAAATAAATTGATAAATGTTGTCCTACTTAGTTTAAGGTTAATATTTTGCAGCATAGACAAAGAAGGTAAGGAAGTCTTAGTTTAACAGAACCCCAGCTGAAACCATTATCTCAAAGAGACATCTGCATTCCCATATTCATTGCAGCATTATTCACAATAGCCAAAGTATGGAAACAACCTAAGTGTTTATGAACAGATGAATGGATGAAGAAATGTGATTATGTATATATGTATACACACATACACAATGCAATATTATTTAACCCTAAAAAAAAAGGAAATCCTGCCATGTGCAACAACATGGATGCAACTGAAGGGCATTATACTAAGTGAAATAAGCCAGAGAAAGACAAACTCTGCATGGTATCACTTACATGTGGAACCAAAAAAAAAAAAAAGAAAGAAAGAAAAAAACAAAAGTTCAATTCGGGGTACAGGAAATAGGGAGAGGCTGGAAAATGATGTTGATTCATAACCTCAGGAGTTCCCTGGTGAAATCTAAAACAGGCTCCAATGCACAGAGAGCAAGGAGAGACCAAAGAGAGAGCAGACCACTCCAGATTGGTAGGTCACGGGTTTAATAAGCAAGGGAACTTATATATGAGGCTTATCTTGGGCAGCTGCAAGATAAACAGATCTCTGCACCTACCTGCCAGAATCTTAAAAGTTTATATAGAGGTCTTAACTGGGTTCAGTCATGTATACCATCCAGATAACCTCAACACACATTGCTCTCTCAAGGTTATGTCCCTGAAAAGGACTCCCACTGTGGGAACGACATGTACACATTCCAAGGACAGGGGAGGGGTGAGGTGCCTTTGACTGCCTGGGTGCAGCTCTCAGGTCTACTAGCACGCAGGTCCTGTCCTCTCAATGACCTCCTCTAACAAAAGGGTACAAACTTTGTTATAAGATGAGTAAGGTGAGAATCTAATTTACAACACAGTAACTGTAGTTCATAACACTGTATTGTATAATTGAAATTTGCTAAGACAGTAGAATTAAATGTTCTCACACACACACACAAAAGGTAAATATGGGAAGTGATGGATGTATTAACTTGATGGGGAGAATCCTTTCACAGTGTATATATATATCAAATCATTATGTTGTATGCTTTAAATATCTTACAATTTATTATTCAATTATATCTCAATAAAGCTTAAAAAAACCTCACAGAATCCCATGATCTACTTGATAAACCTCAGAAATATGTCACTCAGCAGTACAAACAAAGCAATTACAAAGGAAAAACAAACAACTGTCCACTTGATACTTTTACAGTTTTTATATGGTAATTAAGTATTTCTTATACATTAATATGAATTAAGACTCTGGATCCATGGGGCTCTGTTAGAGTACAACATATTTTCAGAAACATTTATTTACAAAGTCACCACACTAAATGAACATCTAATTGTGAAACTGAAATGATCCTTTATTTCTGAAAGCCTTCTTTTATCTCATAGTCTCTTAGCAGGAACAGAATTAAAATAAGTGTGTAACATCTTCTTTTTCCAATAGAGGATGTTTGTTCAAATGGTTAGAAGTGGGATGACACTGACACTGTCACAGTTTTGAGTTTCCTTGAATCAACCAGGTTTGCTTTAAATTAAGTAATCACAGTCTCCATCCCTACCTAGGAAGCCAAGATCCCCGTCGTTGAGGTCTTATAATAATAATGTTAAAACTAAAAATTATAATATAATTAAATAATAAATAATTATTATAGGCAAATCATTTGCTTCATTTAATCCTCATAGTAATCGTATGAAAATTTCATACCCATTTTGCAGATGTAGAAATTGAGGCTTAGAGAAGTTAACTGCCAGCTGTTATGGGGCTAGAAAGTATCAGAACCAGGATTTAAACCAAGTCTTCAACATCCAAAGGCCATGAAATTAAGCTGTATGCCAGTGTTTCTGCTACTTAAAAGTTTGCAAGTATATTCTCATGAGTCTGAGAATTCTATCTGAGTAAGCTTGTATGGCTGCCATTAGTTCAGTATTTTCTAGTGAATAAAGCAGCAACTGGCCCCCATCTGACATTGTAGTAAAGATGAATTATTTTACTTTTACTATTCTCCAAGATATTGATTGATCAGAATATGCTAGTCACTCTGTGGGGAACTGAGGATAGAGGAGAAATTTAGCACACAAAAATGCCTGCGCTTGAAGTGTGCATTTTGGTGAGGAAAGATAGATAATAAATAATGAATAAATAAAAATGCATAGAACGTAAAATGGTGATAAGTGATAGTGAACAAAATAAAGCAGTGCATAGGGAGGAGATGAGGCAATCTCTGAGGTTATAGGGTTACCATTTAAAAGTGGGTGGTAAGTAAAGGCATCATTGAGATGGTAATAGTTAATCCTAGAATTGATTGGCATAATCAAATAGAAGAGAGTAATCCCTGAAATTATCTGGGAAAAGAACAATCTGGGAAGAGTCAGTCTAAGTAGAGAGCCTGAGCTGCAGGGTACCTGCTGTACTCAAGGACCAACAAAATGGTCAGTGTGCTGGGGCACACAGACTGAGCAAGGGGAAAGTAGTAGGACAGAAAAGGCATAGAACCAGATTAGGTAGAAATAAGGAGGCCACCATATAGATTTAGATTTATTTTGAATATGATGGGAACCACATGGGCTCTGAGTAGAGGATTAAAGAGATGTGAGATATCTGGGGGAAAAAATCACTACTTGCACTGTCAAAAACAGTGAAGGTCCAAGATAAGAACAATGGTCAGTTAGGAGGCTATTGCAACAATCTAAGTAAGAGATAGGCAGTCATGCCATATCTGACAGCAGGACTGTGGAAGAAGAGACTGAAATTCTGAATAGTGGTTATAGATAGGAAAGAGTATAGAGATGACTGATCCCTAGAGCTCTAAGTTTAGAGGTCAGGGAAATTAGGTAAATCAACAAAAGAAAGTGAAAAGGAGCTGCAAGAGAGTTGGGAGGAAAAACAAGAAGAGTATGGTATATGGAAAGCCAAGTAACAAGTATGTTTCAAGAAAGGCAGTCAACTGTGGTAGATATTGCTGGTTATTAAATACGATCAAGGTTAACAACTGACCACTAGATTCGCAATTTGGGGGTCACTGTTAACCTCAACAAGCAGTTTCAGTTGAGTGGTGGCTTCCAAGCCTGATAGAAAGACCTTTATGTAGTGTAACATATTCATTTCTTAATTTATCTAATAAAACAAAAGTGTGATTTGTTATCACAGACACATTTTGTGTGTGAATTTTTATTTGCTTCAAGGAAGAAATTTTCATTAGGTAATAACTTTAAAATCTTCCTGGGTTACATTTTGGGGCACACTATTAGATTGATGGACTTGTCAAAATAGCAATTATTATATTTAAAAATTATCCATTGTACAACAAGCACAATACAGCTTTGATAATTTTATAGATTTGTTCATTTTTAATTGGAAAATCTGGTTTTACAGTTTTATTAGATCTGTAAACAAAGAGTTTATACCTAGTTTGACCATATTTACTTAAAATTACAATTAAAGAAAATTAAGTCAATATGAATGAGTATCTGAGAATTGTTTTCTGTGGGAAGAGAGCAGAACATTGCTCAATAGTGATAAACTCTGTACCATAATATACTGCCTCTAAACAGGCACCAATCTAGGTTGGAAGGAGAGGAAACTATTATTAATGTCAACTGCAAAACTTTACAGGCCTAGTAATAAGTTAATATAAGTTTTTAGAACATAGCCTGACCATATGACAAATGTCATATGTTTGCTATTATTATTACTGAGAATTTTGGAGATATTGAGTATTCAGAGGACTTCAAAAATTATTTTACATTTAATTATTTAATAATATAATCCTAACCCTGTCTTAAACTTTTACTTCCCCTTCTTATTTTTTTTATAAGCAAAGTAAAACAAGTAGATCCTTGAACAAAATTGTGGGGTATAACAGATCCTGAACTCACTTTACAAAAAATTATATATATGTATTCTAAGCTTGGGTCTCTTAACATCTTAATTTTTATCCTGATTTCTGACTATTCAGGTTAATGAATTTTCATGACTATCTTAGTTCTTTCTGTTTTATATTTCATGCCATTATATGAAGAAATTGTTTTTGTGTGTCTTAAAGTGTAAGAAATTGGCATCTGTTAGTAAAATATACATGTATTATATATGTATATTTTATAGACTTATATAACATATATGTGCACATGTAACATAATATATAATATTATGTGTATATTTATGCACATATATGCATAATGCATAGTATATCTATATATATATACACACACATACAAATTGTGAGTGTGGTGTGGGAGGATATGATTTTGAGTATGAATATATTGTATGTTTATTTATAATCCATATGTGTCTATTTATATATAAAGTATTTAGCTTTTAGTATTATATGAAGTACAATCTTTTAATATAATTTTTTTGTGTAGATTAATGGTAAAACTTAAAAATTATAATTAAAAAAAAACGCATTATCTGTGGTCTCTACTAGAGATTCCATTAATGATATCTGATTTTTGCCACTGTGATATGTTTCCCTTAGAATATAAGGTGAAGTATTTTAGATCATATAATCTATAGTATGTTTTCAGTTGTGAGTCTGAATATTTACATGGGATTCCATTTCTCTTCCCCTACAACCAGGCTTTCCTAATTATACCTTTAATGTATTTTATTTGCATATTGAAGGATAGTGTAGATTGAGGTCTTTGAAACAATTTCAGCTTCAACTCTCTGTCTCTACATTCTCTGTATTTCATGGACTGCTTGAGGCCAATTGTATGTGAAAGACTCCCAACTGTTATTACTTTGTTGGAAGAAGCAAGGGGAAAAAAGAATGTCTTAAATTAATTTTTCAGATCATACTTAGTCCAGATTCTCTTTCTTTTCATATTCTCTTCTGCTTTTTGGTATTATTGAGGCTCTTTAAACAAGGCCTTGAGCTATTCACTGCTAGTGATTCAGTAAGTGATTAACTAAAATTACGTTTTGTTAAAGGATTTCATTTTGGTTCAAGGAAAAGGAATCTATGAAACTGGCCATTCTCTTTGGAAACACCGTGATACCACTGAAAAACCAACAAATGCAGGTTTTAAACATTAAAAAAGTTTAGGTAAGAAAACATATTGCATAAAAAACTTTTTTGTTTGAAGAGTTTTCAGCCTCCAAGTCACTATGCTTTTTAGGTAAAAATGTATTTCATTTCCCATGCTTTCCTATTCAATCTTTGGGATTTTCCCTGTACAAACTTGGTTTTGTAAAAATTGTGTTACTTTAATATATATTTCCTTCAAATTAAATATTTAACAATTCCAAATCCCCATTCTGTTTTTTATATATATTTCAATTTCAAAATATGTTCTTACTCAACACAATTGTGTATTTTCTTTTGGATATCTCATATTAAAAATCTCAAACTAGCACATATACTTTTAACCTGTTTTGTATCCTGTTTCATTTGGTCTTGTTTTCTGAGCTGAGCTCTGGCACAAGCACAGGGCAGTTCTTGTCTCACATGCTTCGTACATGTGTACTGCTTTATTCCCATAAATGTAGCAGAAATGTGCAGTCAGTGTTTTAGCCCTTCGGGCACTCATCAAGCACCGATTGTTTACAGAAGTGAACTGAGTAGAGAGAATTTAAACTGCCTTGAAATCTTTCGATGATTAGCTTTCCCTTGAGTTCCATGTTACTCTGAACAGGCTTTCTGAAGGGGCCATTATATTCTTCTTCCCCTGGTACTGATCAAGGAAAACAAAAATAGAAACATCATTGAGTGCAATGTTGATTTTGAGACAGGCATTGTTTAAAAAGAGAATGGTAGGAAACTGCTATAAAGTACAAACATTTATTCAGGCATAATAGACAATGCTAATAGTTTTGCCTCAAAGTCCAGAGCATTTTAAAAAGTCCCTTTTTTCAGTGAATAAAATCTCAAGAGAAATTGCTGAGATTATTTCTCTAAATGATAAGCACATGGATGTAAACTAGTAAACTCACTTTTTCATGTGAAAAATGTTGAGCGTGTTGCTAAGTGATGGCAATACTGGTTTTATGAAGCAAATAAAACTGCATGTGAATAAAGGCTGATTTAAAATTTTTATCAGTAAGAGTCTACTATCAATATAAAAAATTACCAGGCCCGTGTAACCAGTCAAAACTAGAAATAGGATCAACACTCATTGAAAAAAGGTCATAAATACAATGTGGACATTTATCATTTATTGCAATATTCTCTGAATATATGCGTACTGATTATTGGATGTAAAATACAAAAAGAGAAATTTTAACTACTTACTGTAATGTTGGGCTTGTATTTGGAGTTGGGGGCTTGGATAATTAAGCTTATATTACAATACCATTAAATGGAATCTTTTTTTCTCATTTGTAAAACAGGTGTTCAAAGATCATCAATCATTTTTTTCCCAGTAGTACTTATATTAAAGTCACTTTTAATACAGCATCTTCTCAGTGTTATCCTTACAAATGAGAAAAATGCCCTTCAACCACCCAAATCTTAGAAAATATACAGAAAGAAATATATATTTGTTGTCCAAGAAATGAGAATGTGCTGCTATTGTCTGTTGCTTAGGGTGGAATAGTAAGGAATGGTGGTTGTTAAGAGCTATTGTCATTTACACAAATGCTATAGATCACAGAGACTTCCCAGAGCCTTTTATAGGGCTTATATGTCATTTAAATATTTAATATTTTACAATGCAATAAAAGTCTTATTTCTAAATGAAGTCCGTGATCATTCCGGATACTCAGTGTAATTCTACCAGCTCAGTCTTTAGTAGAGAATGAGAACAAATGGGACCAAGCAAAATAATAGTCTCGTAAATTTTAGCCAAAAAATGTTTTTTTATGATTGTGTTTGTGGTTATGATTATTGTCATTTTTGTTGAGCACCCACTCATGTGGCAGCTCTAAAAAGATTCTACTTTGGGACCAGATTTCAAATTATGACAATATTTAATTCAGTGATACTTGAGCTTATCCCACCCGTAAATTCAGTTTTCTTCCACGGGGTAAAAACTAGTTCCAATGCCTTTTGCATTTTTTGACAAATGTACTTCAATGCCTGTGAATTTCAGCCAAAAGTCATAGTCTGCCCAGCTTGTTAACTGCCAGATTAACTGAGAGCTCCAAAATCCTGTCCCTGAAATGGGAACTTGCACTTAAATTAACTAATCTGTTTATTAGTTTGTCTATTTGCTGCAAGAGTAATGGGATGAAATTTAGCTGATGTTTCCCATTCTATCAGGTGCTAGTAATTTACCAAGTAGCATTTTTGAGGTCTATTAGAATGATATGGAGAATAGCTAAGAATTGGGACAAAAGTAGATGTTACAGCCTGACTAGCTGCTTCCCTTTTCCAGTCATTGCCTCCCAATCACGCAAATAACCAAAAAATAACCAAAATTATGTGTATTGTTGGGGAGGAAGAAAATTTCCTCTACCCTTCTAGATTCTCTGGCTAATCTAAGAATTAACGTGAGACAGATTAGCAGGAGAAAATCGAACAAAGTTTAATAACATGTATATATGGGAGAGACCCAGGAAAACTGAGTAACTTGCCAAAATGACTGAAACCCTCACTTTATATACCACCTTCAGCTAAAGACATAAGAGGATGTTTTGAGTGGGACTTTGAAGGGAAGGAAAACAATTCACATGAAGATTGAAAAGCAAGTGTTTGGTAAACAAATGTTTGTTGGGCAGGCAGAGACAATGGGACACAGAGAAGGATTTTAACAGACTTTGCTAAGTTCCCCCCTGTCTACCACACTGTGTTCATACTATAGTTATCTGTGGTGATAGCTCCCTTCCTGGAACAGGTCTTCTATCTATATTCTTTTATTTTTATTATTATTATTTTCGGTACGTGGGCCTCTCGCTGCCGTGGCCTCTCCCGCTGCGGAGCACAGGCTCCGGACGCGCAGGCTCAGCGGCCATGGCCCACGGGCCCAGCCTCTCCGCGGCATGTGGGATCTTCCCGGACCGGGGCACGAACCCGCGTCCCCTGCGTCGGCAGGCAGACTCTCAACCACTGCGCCACCAGGGAAGCCCTCTATCTATATTCTTTAGGCAGTTAGAGGGAAATTCAAAGGTTCTTCCTGAGTTTTTTGGGCCTTAAAAATAATCAACCTAAATTAATCCTCCTGCCAAAGAGACATTTTGGGGTGGCAAGTTTTATTCCCTTACAGTATAATATTAGGAAACTGTCATAAATCTTAGTCTATAAGAAGAATTTTCTAATTGGGCTTTGAGAAGTCCTAATGTTTCTGAAGAACGTTTTTTTCCAGCTTGGGTAGAAAGAGCAGGAACCAAGAGACAAACAGGCAGCCCCCATTTCAACCCAAGCAAGTCTACTTCCTTCTTTTACACCTCAAGCTATAGCTGCTTCAAATATTTGTTTGCTTGTTATGAAGTTAGAGAGAGAGAGAAAGAAAGAGAAAGAGAGAAAGAGAGAGAGAGGGAGAGAGGGAGAGAGGGAGGGAGGGAGGGAGGAAAGAAGGAAGGAAGGAAGGAAGGGAGGAAGGAAGGAAGGGAGGGAGGAAGGAAGGAAGGGAGGGAGGAAGGATGGGGCTCCTAGTCAAAAGCCAGTTGTCTAATATATGCTTTAAAATTTTTATTGATTAATTTTATTGGAAGTTTAAATTAATTGGCATACTTGGCTCTAAAATCTAGCTTGTGTTATTTTTTACACATTAGATCTTTGTGTTTGTCCAAGAGCCACATCTCACCATCTGAAAAAAGAAATTAAAGAATCCACTTACAGGGCTTCCCTGGTGGCGCAGCGGTTGAGAGTCCACCTGCCGATGCAGGGGACACGGGTTCGTGCCCCGGTCCGGGAAGATTCCATGTGCCGCGGAGCGGCTGGACCCATGAGCCATGGCTGCTGAGCCTGCGCATCCGGAGCCTGTGCTCCGCAACGGGAGAGGCCATAACAGTGAGAGGCCCGCATACCGTAAAAAAAAAAAAAGTGAATCCTTGGATGGTGAATGAAACATTTTGTGTAATCCCAAGGACTATATCAAACCCCAGACAGTGAAAGAGTTAGTCACTGTGTACTTTAGAGAGAAAGTTAGCCCATTAGTGCTTTTAGACTAACATTGTTTTGAAAGTACATTAATGTAATTTACTATTTTTAAAAGAAGTTATACAGAAAAAAGCTGAATTGGAGAAAATCATAAAAATTAATAAGCAAACAAATATTACTGTTGCAGGAAGTGGGACCCCTTCCAGGTCCTGAGAGTGGGCTCTTGTCTAACACTCAGAAATGAATTGTCCGAGGAGACACACGTACAGACAAAAAAAAAGACTTTATTGGGAAGGGGTGCCCAGGCAGACAGCAGCAGGGTAAGGGAACCCAGGAGGACTGCTCCGCCATGTGGCTCATAATCTCAGGTTTATGGTAATGGGGTTAGTGTCCAGGTTGTCTCTGGCCAGTCATCTGGCTTGGTCCATATTTCATCTGACCCAGGGTCCTCTGTGGTGTTGTGTGCATCTCTCAGCCAGGATGGATTCCAGCGTGAGGGTTTCTGGGAGGTTGGCAGGACATATCATCTCCTCCCTCTTCCTTTTGACCCCTCCCAAATTCTTCTAGCTTAGCTTTACAAGACATACTATGGTCTGGCATGTCCTCCCTCCTTTCAGCCCTTCCTGAATCTTCCCAGTTAGTTTCGGCAGCAGCATGGTGTTCTTTATCAGGACTTCCTGCTGTGAGACAACTCAGGCAAGCAGTTATCATTGTGCCTAGCCAAGGCAGGAGGTTTCAGTCAATGGTTCCCTAACATCACCATATGAATATACTAATATTAGATTTCCTAAAAGCAAAACTATATTCTAAATAAAATCATAGAAGCAGAAACTTGTTTACTAGTCACCCAAATTTTTTATTATCTGCTTATAAAGAAATAATTTTTATCCATACTTGAAAGAATTTTCCTATCTTGAACTTTATAAAATTTATCTTTTTGAAATCAGGAATGGAGAAGAAATAAACTTTCAGCGGCCTTTTTTGGCCTACCAACTTATCAAAACATTCCAACAGAAACACCCAGACTCTTTTCTGCTGTAATCAGGTTCCAGTCTAGCACATGTCTTTACTACTTGTAAAAGTGATATTGCCGGGAAGGAAGAAAAGTTTCCTCTGCCCTTCAAAATTCCTCTGGCTGGTCTAAGAATTAAATTGACGTAGACAGATTAACAACAGGAAGTCAAATTTAATGACATATGTACAGGAACCCCACATGCATGAGCAAGTTAGAAACCCCACTTATATGAGAGGTTTAAAGACAGAAAGGTAAAATGAGGTATATATGCCATCCTGAGCTAAGGAATGGTATAGGGGCCTGGGGCTTCCAAGGACAGGAGGGTCATTCACAGGACAAGAAGAAGTGAAGATGTTTGGTAGTTAGATATTTGCCCTGCCATATAGATGGGGACACAGATAAAATTTATCTCCAGTAGTAATTCTTTTTCTGAGAAAAATTCCCAATTTAAATTCTTCTAGGTAGTCAAGGGAGTGGGGAGCAGTATTTTCTCTTGAGCCAACAGGTTCTCCATTGTCTTTAGCTCAAAATAATCCACATGCCCAAATGGCACATCTTCTGGAGGCCTGTTCTGAACCCCTACAATACTTATAGAAAATCTGGAAAACATAGAAAGGCATAAATAAGAAAATTAAAACCCACGAATCACAGCACTTGCCAATATTTTGGCTTATTTACTTTTTCTAAGTCATTTTACTGTGCATATGTTTTCAGTATATGTATGGACGTAAATATAACTTGATTTTTGAGTTAATCACTCCTTAGTGAAGACAGGCTTAAATTGAAAATTCTTGTCAGCTGAAAACTTGGCCTCTGTGCATCGGTGCCAAATCAAATCTCAGAGACAGAGTTTTGGGTAAAGTAGAAAAGAATAGCTTTATTGCTTTGCCAGGCAAAGGGAGATACATGTGTTCCTGCCCTCAAAACTGTGTGTCCCAGACATAGAGAATAAACATATGGATACCAAGGGGGAAATGGGGGATGGGATGAATTGGGAAATTGGGATTGATATATATACACTATTGATACTATGTATAAAATAGATAACTAATGAAAGAAAACCTACTGTATAACACAGGGAACTCTACTCAAAGCTACGTGGTGACCTAAATGAGAAGGAAATACAAGAAAGAGGGGATAAATGTATATGTATAGCTGATTGACTTTGCTGTACAGTATAAACTAACGCAATATTGTAAAGCAACTATACTCCAATTTAAAAAAAAGCAAAACTGTGTGTCCCAACCTGGGGGGATTTAATAAGGAATTTTATAGCGATGGTTCAAGGGCGGGTTTGCTGATAAGGATCAGTGTGCGTGCAGGGCCTCTATTCCTTTAATCTGGCCTTAGGTGGTCTCCTGATGAGCTTCTGTGGTTCTCAAGGTTATCAAACTGTAACCTCTCTGGAATGAAGAATGCTTCATCAAGTAGTAAACATCTTCCATTTGTTGGGGGTTTTAGTTCTATAGAAGAGCCCAAAGATATTGTTACGTGTATCTCTTGAGGTGGCACCAGGACCCTGCCCCAAGGCTGCACTATTGGTTTTTTTTTGTTTTGTTTTTGGTTTTTTTGCGGTATGCGGGCCTCTAGCTGTTGTGGCCTCTCCCGTTGCGGAGCACAGGCTCCGGATGCGCAGGCTCAGCGGCCATGGCTCACGGGCCCAGCCGCTCCGCGGCATGTGGAATCTTCCCAGACCGGGGCACGAACCGGTGACCCCTGCATCGGCAGGCGGACTCTCAACCACTGTGCCACCAGGGAAGCCCTGCACTATTGTTTCTTGACTGCTCCTCCCACTGTCTCTGCATCCCCACCCTCCCCTGATTGGCAACGATTTGAACCTGCCCTTTGGAACTCAGAGAAGGTAATGGAGACTGAAGCCTATTCCCTATAAACAAGAAATGGGGGCCATAGAAAGACTTTCATGCCCCGGAGCCTCACAGGGTCCTGCTCGGTTTTACTGTTACTATTTTGAACCATTTCACATCTCATAAAACATTAAGGATTCATTCCCAAGAATACATCTCAAAGCAGACATACTGTACAGAAGGAAAGCAGCCATGATTATACATGAATGTATCAATGCCTACAAGCTAGAGACTCTTGTTCATAGAGACTCTATGAACAAGAAACAGAGGGCTTAGGCATAAGAGATTTGCAAAGTGACAGAAAATTTGTTCTTACATTTTATTTCCTTCAACTTCTGGCTTAGGTTGAAATTAGCTCATGTCCTTCAGAATTGTCACTGCTGCTTTCATACCCCAATGGACCTTTAACTTCCTGATCATTAGAGTGCTCATCGGAATTCTTGACTCAATTATAAAGTTTATCATATCTTGTGGGGAGTTAGCATTACCCAAAAACTGGGTTTGCCTCTTGATGAGTGTCAAACCAAAAGACACAGCCAAGCCAAAGAGCAGGAGGAGGAAGAATTTATTACTTGCAGCAAGTAGGAGAACACAGTGGGTCTTTCCCAAAGCAGTCTACCCGAATAGCAAAATTGGGGAAATTTTAAGCTAAGGGTACGTGCATATTCCTAAAGGGGCTTGGGCGGAGAAGAATTCAGCAGAGAATTGGATCAAAGGTTGACAGAGTCCAAGCTTTAGGTGATTGAAGTCTCAACGATCAGAAAAAGTCAACATCATCATCCTTTAAGTTCCAGTTGATCTGGTGGTTTAGTGCTTGAGGGGGTTTAAATTCTGCAAAACAGCTCAAGAAAGTGCTTTAAGTTAAATAATTCTGTTAACAGAACTGGGAGTCTTTATAACTGATTCATCATCTTTGCTATTGTTACTTCTCTTGCCTGATAACAGTTGTCTGTTCTTCTGTTCCTTTAAGATGTTATTGCTGAGACCTGTTCAAAGGCAAGCATTGTGGCCAGGCTCAGATCACAAAATGGCTTAGACTTAAAATGGCTTCTCTTATGTCAAAAAGCTATGCTTCGTTCTTTTCCTCCGGGGACTCCCTACCTTATCTGCTTACAGTAGGGTAGATATTAAAATCTTTATGAAACATTTAGGCATCACCTAGAGTTCAGTCTGGAACGCAAGTATCCCAACACCAAAGTGTGTGCACGCTTTACTTTTTTGTGTTACCTCTTTTATAGGAAGAACCAAAGTCTCCCAATAGATAGTACATCTGCTTATGTGCTAAACCAAATAAAATTAATTTAACATAAACTCACTTCAAAAGGTACATTCCTTGAGCTTGTTTATTTCACCAGGAAAAGAAAACTGATATAATTTTCTAACAATTTTTACAATAGACTTCAAATATTTTAGAGTGATAGATATTTCAATTGGTGTTACATGACTATGGAACACAAAACAGAATTTCCTTATTTTTATTTAGTTTATATTACTAGCACAGATATTGAATAGTCAGAAGTGTCAGAGGAAGCTTTTAATTTGTCTCTTGTGTACCAAATCAAAAAGAAAAATGCTTTAGCAAGATAGACCATTTCTCTCAAAATATTGCTATGCATAGGGAATCATTCTGTTTAATTTCTGATTAGCCTGATAAATCCTATTTGAGGGCGTTATGTTCTTAAACTAAATTGGAAATGTTGATTCCTGAAGGGGAGTAGAATATGCTTCCCCAAAATATGCCTCTTTGGCATAAGGATTATTTTGAACTGGGTATTTTTTTAAAAAGAGCAGTCATGAAAACGGAACATGTTACTTTTTGTAGGAGACATTTACATGTATAAGGAAAATCACTATTTGTAAGGGTATCTCCTCTCTGTGCCAAAAAGAGGAGGAAGACCATCTCTAGAAACTTAACAAAGAAGGCATGGACTTAAATCTACATGACAACCATATCCTTGTTTACTGTGCTTTGCCTGATAACCTCCCATAACTGACTCTCCCCACCCCCAACATATTTCTTTTGTCTTTAGCTGGAGATAGTATTTAAGGTGATGGCTTCGGCCATTTCCAGGAGTTAGTTTTCCTGGGTATCTCCCATGTATAAAGGAGGTATATAAGTTATTAAACTTCTGTTTTGTTTTTCTCCTGTTAATCAGTCTTTGATTACAGGTTGTTCTCAGCCAAGAACCTAGAAGGGTAGAGGAAAAATTATTTTTCTTCCCTGACAACCCTGACCCTTGGATTCTCCACGGTTTGTTGCAGATACTTATAAATCTCCTCAAGCCCTCTCACTCTGATTAGATAAGTTTCCCTCACATTTTCACAGAGTCTGAGGCCATGGGAAGATTAGGTCTATAGTCCCTCCACTTTTTCAAGACACATATTTTCATCAACACTCCTTCTTCTCTTAGCTATAGTGGGAGTCTCCTTCTTTCTCCAGGATTATTCCATAAATATCATATTTTTCCTATTTTAATCTCTATTTTTTTACCTTTTACCTTCAGCTTAGATTGTCCAAACTCCTCTTTTGATTATCAGTGCTTCATTCTCTCTGTGTTCTTCTCCATTTTCTATATCTTCTCTCTGTTACTTGAAGTCAGTCTTTTCTAGATTACCTTATCATCTGTTTTACCTTGCCTTCAACTGACATGGTAAAACATGTCTGGTGTCTTTTCCTAATTGAAATTATATACTTGTCTTTAAAAAGTTGCCAAGTAGGATAAGGGTGGGCCTCTGGGAAAGGGGATATGGATCAGATTCCTTAAACCTGTAGAGGAAAAAATCTATTACTCAACTCTCTTATTATCACACTCAGTTTCCATGCATGTTTAGAGCCAAGTCTGAGCTAATAAGTTTGATTCCATAACCCCCATGATTAACTACTATGCTATACTCTCTGAGCACCTAATTAAGGATGTTGAGATTCTGGCCATCTTTATTCACTTTCTTTTCTTTTTTTCTTTCTTGTTTTAATTGAGCATCTAGTGTGCTTTTGCCATTTAAAATAAAAATATATCCAGGGAACTAGGTATTTGGGCAAATTTGCTGAGCTAGGTATTTCAGCAAATGCAGAAACCTCAAACTAAAAGAACAGTTGTATTTATTGAATACTAGTACCCTACACTCAGAGCATGTCTTTAACATTGAGAAAAGATCTTGATCTCTAGTGATATTTTGGTATTAACATGAATAGAACTTACTCTGGAGTTAAAGTCCCGATTGACAACTCCATGCTCTAACAGGTTCCACTTATCCTGGAAAAAGTAATCCTCTCATGTAGGGAGAGAACAGCATTTGCATTGGCATAAAATCTTAATCAGCAATTGATTTGGAGCCAAATTCTTAGCTAATAAATATATATATATATTTGCTTAAAAAATACTCTATGCTTATATAGAAAGAAATATGCAATAATAATCTCATAATAAAATAATTAACACACATTGAGTATTATTATGTGCCAGATGTAACAAACAGGTGAGATAGGAATAATCATTTCCTTTAACTTTATATGTAAATGAATTGAGGTGCCGACTGGTTAAGTGATATTTGAACACAAGATGCCTAACTCCAAAATCACACCCTTAACCATTATTATACACTGTCTCCTTGACAATAGAAAAACTGGATCCAGAATCCAGTCCTGATATCCTCTTTTATTAACAATATACCTCCCTCCATAAAACAAAATCAACTCATAGTTGATAAATCAATTACAAAAATCCCTTTCCCTTTACACCAACTCCTTTTCAAGCTACTATATTTTTTATTCTATTATATTTTTAGACAAACCTTCTGAAACATGGAAGTACATTTTCTGTGTTCTTCCTCAACATCTATTTATTACTTAACGCATAAAAACTTGAATTTTTCTTCAACCACATGCCAGAATATTATATTAAGGTTAACAGTGTCCTTCAGTTTTCTTTGAGAATCTTTTTCATTTTTCTCATCTACCAATATCACTGGAGCATTTGGCTCTCTTGTCTGCACCCACTTTCCCTCTTCTTTTTCTTAAAACTCTCTTTTCATTAATTATTGCACTACTTTCCTTTACTCTGTGACTTTCTTCCTCAGAATCCTTTGTTGGTGTCTCATCTTCAGGCTCTCTGTTAATGTTGCCATCTTTTAAATTAAAATCTTTTAAAAAACATTTTGTCTCCTTCTATGACTTGAACCAAGTTGATGATTTCACATATTTATTTACAGTCTAGATCTTCCTCTTGAGCACCTGAATCATATTTATAACTGTCATGTTGGCATCTATCCTTGGATATCCCACAAATACCTTGAAGATGAACATATCCAAATTTCACTCATTATCTTCCCTGCCATACCCATCCCACTTATAAGACATACTTTAGTTAATGGTACAGCTAATTACACAGTTTCCAAAACCAGAATTTTTAGCTCCTCCTCATTCCTCTCCACACTGGTCTTAATCACATACTGTCAATATTACTTTAGAAGTATTTCTAAGAACAGTTTTACTACCACCAATCCCCCCATGGATGATCTTACTTCTAAGTCAGTATATTATTCTTAACTGTTCTCCCTTTCACCTGTCGACTGCAGCCCCATCCTCTTTTCTATCTGTTGACCTTGATGCAGTCAGAATAGTTATTTGCAAAAGCTAATTTAACTGTCATATTTTTTTCTGAAAATATCCTCATTGCCTATAAGGTAAAATCCAAGATATTTATCAAATATTAATGCTCAGATCAGTTTTCCTGCTTAAGATTTCTCAAATTTAATGAAAATGTTAGCAGTTGAGTCCCAAAATGCTAATATCTCAGAAACAACAACAACAACTATTTTCCCATTTGGTCTATGTCTGGAAGAAGGAGTAAGCTGCAAAGCACTTCTGGAGTCAACCAAATGACTTAAAGAAGTCTGTAGACTATTTCATTCCCCTCTGTAAGGGAGGGAAACTTCCTTCTATCTTCTTAGGTTCTACAGTGGGCCTAAGAATCCAACTGACATAAGACAAATTAATAGGAGAAAAAATACACATTTTATTTAATTATTTAATGTGCACACAGGGGTCTTCAGAGGGAAAATAAAGATCCAAAAAAGTTGTTAGGGCCAATGTTTGTACACCTTTTTACACAAAGAACAGTGAATTGCAGGGATGTTACAAGATAAAAGGTCTCGAATGAGGGGTGGTAATCTGTGGGACAGTGACCAGGAAATATATTGTGTCAGGGTTGTTGGTACTAATGGACGATAAGGGTTATTTTAGCAAGTTTGCTCACACAGGTTCATTCTAGTGTCAACTCCCAGTCTCTGGTGATAGGAATGTTCTTCTCTTGCTAGCAGAGAAAGGGTGTCTTTCTCATGGGAAAATTTATAACCTGCTTTTAGATAGAAAGGGGGAGGTCAGAGAGCCCTTTATGCATTTGCTGTTTCTCCAGCACCTTCGGGAAGTTGTATATGCATACCTTGCCTCCATGTCTCCCTATCAGTTCCTCTCAGATTGGGTTGAAATTTTCATAAGACTTTGCAATTTAGCATGAAAATCCCTCTTGAAGACAGCATATACATGTATATTCCGGTAGCCCTAGATTGTTGGTTCCTATGCTCTCTACAGTGAGGCTGGATGTCAGTCATCTTCTAAAAGCATAAAATTATGTGATTGAATTCATTACTCTGAACCATTCAGAGGTCTGTTATTGATGACTGTTACTGATTTACCCAGCTTAGAGCCTGTGTAGCAATCTTGCCTAAGGTGCAAATTCTTCATGCAAAACCTCAGTGCAAATAATAGTCTACCAAGCCTTCCATCCCCAGAACTCAACTAAAATATTGAACTTCACCCGTATTGTCTTACCCCAAATCAAACTTCCGATTACAATAAACTACCAAAACTCACCTCTTATTGCCTTTGCTCTGAAGCCTTTCTCTTGCACAGAGTTATTAGACTCTTCTGTTTCTTCAGCATTTGGTTATTATGTCTATTATGGCCATTATGACTTTGTATTTTAATTAGCTGCTTACATTTCTGTCTCCCAACCTAGATAGACTTTGAGTGCCTGAGGATAAACTCTGTGTCCTTTAATCTCTTCATCTCTAGCACATAGAATAATCCCTGGCATACAGGAGACACTTATTATTTGTTTAGTAAGGAAAAAAAGAGGTTGAATTATTGACTATGTGAATGAATAAAAATGACCTTGTATGTTATATTTACTATTATTCCACTTTGGAGCTGAGCACATCTTCTGTTTACAGATGGCCTTACACTGTTTAAAGCTCTTTCAAAATCACTTGGTATTCATAACCTCACTATGGAGCAGACAGACCTGATATTATTTGTCTTATTTTAGAGATGAGGGCATTGCATTTAAGAGCAAAAGAGACTAACTTCTCTGATATAAAACTAGACCAGAACTCAGGTTTCCTGACTTCATGAATAGCAAAATATAAAGTGGGGGCTTCCCTGGTGGCGCAGTGGTTGGGAGTCCGCCTGCCGATGCAGGGGACACAGGTTCGTGCCCCGATCCAAGATCCCACATGCCGCGGAGCGGCTGGGCCCGTGAGCCATGACCGCTGAGCCTGCGCGTCCGGAGCCTGTGCTCCGCAACGGGAGAGGCCACAACAGTGAAAGGCCCGCGTACCGCAAAAAAAAAAAAAAAAAAAGAAAGAAAAAAAGAAATATATATATATAAAGTGACCTTACATTTTATACTATCTATCACATATGGATGAGGAGAAATTGAGAGGTCTACTATGAAATAAGGTGAATTATCCATCTTGAATTCACAGTAGAGAAAGAAGAAATACAAAATAATATGGAATATATCCCTGCAAGTGAGACTCAAATTGCAAATATAACAGTGAACTTTCAAGAGAATAAATTTTAAACTTTTTTGAACAGTCTGTTATGTGTGGGCAACATATCTTCAGAAAATCATTTTAATCCATATTTGCTTCATCCTACACAATTACCTGTTGTTTCAGAAGAATTCTTTCTAAAATAGAAGTAGGACATTAAATCTATAAACATAATTATTAGTTATGTTCATATCTCCATATTAAGCCTTATTTTGTTTGTCTCTGATGATCTTCCTTGAAACCACAGAATTTAACAAGTCCCTGCTCCAGATAAATGTTGGAAGACCTAAGTCAGGATAAATCTGTGCTAAACTAGAGCTGAGAGTTCATAGAATGGGCTATAAGGAAGAATGGATAAGGTTTCAGGATAACAACAATTGATAGCTGTTGTTCTTGATCTTTTTTTCTGGCTGTGCCAGGTCTTAGTTGTGGCATGCAGGATCTTAAATTGCAGCCTGTGGACTTCTTAGTTGTGACATGCAGACTTCTTAGTTGTGGCCTGTGAACTCTTAGCTGCAGCATGCATGTGGGATCTAGTCCCCGACCAGGGATGGAACGCAGAGTCTTACCCACTGGACCACCAGGAAAGTCCCGTTCTTGATTTTTTTTAATTTAGCCTCATAATTTTAGTAGATCCAATTTTCCTAAATAAGCAAATTGCATTGAATGTTGAATTCCAAAAATAATGGAAAGGATTTTTAGAATATCAGTGAGCTACACCATCAACTCTTCCAGCTGCATCATAATACGCTGGGAAATAATAACAAGTAAACTGCAATACAGCAAAGGTCAGGTGGGGGGGTTATACACTAAGAAGTTTCCTTCTGGTGTTCTAGAAGGAAACTAGAACTTTCCAATTAACTTCCCAATTAATTTGCTGTCCAATCCCACTTAATTTATTGTTTAACTGCTCAATCCATCAATCAAAGCATTAATGTGTGTCCCCCAGAAATGCCTGGCTCTCACTGGTTGCCCAGTGTAAACTGTTATCTTGCCTGAAGAAGGTAAGCTTTTCTATATATAGTCCTACTTTTGCTGTCTACGTTTTTGAAAGCTATGTGGCCCATATCCCATTTCAAAGAGCATGCTTTCTTTTCTGGCACTTACCTAATCGATAAACATATTTCTATCACTGTCTTAAGGGCTAACAATTCTTACTACTGGAAAGGATTAAAATATGAAAATGATTAAGAATGAATTTGAATTGATATTTTCACTAGAGATACAATTCCTTTTTTTTTTCTTCCAGTTTTATTGAGATGCTATTGACATACACCACTGGATAAGTTTAAGGCATACCGTGTAATTATTTGGTTTACATGCATTATGAAGTGATTATCACAATAAGTTTAGTGAACATCCATCATCTCATTTAGGTACAAAATTTTAAAAATAGAAAAAAAATTTGCTTTCTTGTGGTGAAAACTAAGGATTTATTCTCTTAGCAACTTTCGTATATAACGTACAGCAATTTTAATTACATTGATCATGTTGTATGTGACATCCTAGTACTTATTTATCTTATAACTAGAAGTTTGTACCTTTTGACACATCTTCATCCAATTCTTCCTCTCCGCACCCCGACACCCACTGCCCCACCTCTGGTAACCACAAATCTGATCTCTTTTTCTATGAGTCTGTTTGTTTTTGAAGTACAATTAACCTACAGCACTATGTTACTTCTTATTACACAATAGAGTGGTTTGATATTTCTGTAGTTTCAAACTGATCATCATGGTAAGTCTAGTTAAGATGTGTCACCATACAAAGATGTTACATAGTTATTGACTATATTCCCTACATTGTAGAATTATAATTCTTAATTACAATAGACTTCATTGTTAATTTTTAAGCTTTGTTTATTTATTTACAAACAATAAAACTCTCCCATTTAGATGTACAGTTTTATGAGTTTTGGTGATTGTGTACAATTGTGTAACCACTACCACAATCAATATACATAACATTTCTATCTCCCCCTAAATTTCTGCTTCCTCTTTTGCTGTCTGTTCTCAGCTGCCGGCCTTGGGCACCACCAATGTGCTTTCTGCCATTATAATTTTGTCTTTTCTAGTATTCCATATAAACAAAATCAAGCAGTATATTTTCTTTTGCATTTACTTTACTTACAGCAATGCTTTTGAGAGTTATGCATGTTGTTGAAAGTATCAATATTTTTCCCTTTTTCATTACTGTTATGTAAATGAACCAAAGACAGACCCTGTGTATTGGCTCCTAAATTGTTTCTTCACAACATTCTGAAATCTATTAGCTCAAAAGCCCACTGGCAGCAAACTCAAATTTTCACACATTCAATTGTTTTTAAAACGACCGTGCTAGCAGGTTTTTAGCCATTTAAAGTGTCTGCTTGTATTATATACCCTGGGAAACTACACCCAGCTTCTGCTGACCATTAATAAGATAGAGCCTATGTTTATAAGAACCCAAGACCCTATTGTCATTCAGAGGTCACTGGTCACTGATCCAGAGACTGCTCACTGTGCTGCTGAGAGACGTCACCTAGTTGGGGGAGACCTGTCTCTGATCCCCTGTCCCCTTGCAGTTCCTTGCCCTCCTCCCCTCCTGGATGGTAGACCCATCACTGCATGCCTCAGGACAGTCTCGTGCTGGGAAGGATTTCTCACACACAACCCTTTTAAAGAGCTACCCGATAAAGATTGTTGTGGCCATATATTTACTGTCAGATTTTTTACCTTGATCAACTCCCAAATCCTTTAAACCTCCTAAAATTACAAAGTATTGAATATTATAGATATTATCACATTTTATTCATTAACCAGTTGACGGACTTTTGATTTGTTTCCAGTTTGGGCTATTATTCACAATCCTGCTGTTAACATTTACATACAAGTCTTTATGTGAGCATATGTTTCCATTTCTAGTGGGAAAATACTGAGAGTGTGCCTGAATCATATGGAAGGTATATGTTCAACTTTAAAAGAAACTGCCACAACTTTTCCCGAAGTAGCTGTATGCTCTGTATTTCAGCAAGAATGCAAGTTTTAAGTGTTCTACATTGTTTCCAGCACATGCCATTGTCAGTTTTGTTTTTGGTTTTGTTTCAACTTTAACAATTCTTGTAAGTGAGAAGTGGGATCTTATTAAGATTTCTATTTGCATTTCCCTGATGACTAGTGATATTGAGTATATTTTCATAAGCTTATTGGCTATTCAGAGATCTTCTTTTGTAAAGTGCCTATTCAGATAATTTGCCCTTTTCAAAATGTGTTGTTTGTTTTATTATTGAGTTGTATAAACTTTTTGGTTTTGTTTTTGATTTTTGTAAATATATTCTGGATGCAAACTGTCAAATATGTATTTTACATTATTTATTTTCTTATAATACCTCGCATGCATTTTCATTTTCTTAACTGTATCTTTTGAAGAGTATACGTTTTTAATTTTAATGAAGACCATTTTATCAAATGTTTTCTGTCACATTTTGTGTTCTTTTAATGTCCTGTTTAAGAAATTTGTGCCTTACTCAATAGCACAAATATTTTCTACCATGTTTTCTTTTAGAAATTTAATAGTTTGGGGTCTTATGTTAGGCCTATGACGTATTTTAAGTTAGTTTTTGTGTGTGGTGTTAAGTAAGGGTCTAAGTTCATTTATTTTTTATAAAGATAGCCAATTGTTCTAGCCCCATTAGTTGAGATGACAATCTTTTTCCTAATGAATTTCCTTGGCACATTTGTCGAAAATTAATTGGCAACGTAAGTATGGTTTGTAATTTTTAAGTGCCTTTTCTGACTTGACCTTAGCAATCCATTCTGTCACACTTATCCAAATAAAAGACAGTATTATCATATGAAGGGTTTCAGAAAATGACACCTAAAATATTTTATTTTGGCATGTTGATTATTTTGAACTGAAGGTACTTGAGAAATAGCAGATACAGGAAGAGCTCTCTGACTTCCCCTTTTCTAGCTAAAAGCAGGTCATAAAATTTCCCTCGAGAAAGGTGCCCTTCCTGTACCAAGAAGGGGAGAACATTTTCAGAGACTGGGAGCCAACACCAGAATGGACCTGTGCAAACAAACTCACTAAAATATTCTTATTATCCATTAGTCACACTCCCTGTTCTCCATATATTTCCTAGTCCCTGCTCACAATTTACTGCCCCAAGCCCTTTTGTTTTGTAACATCCCTACAATTTGTCCTTCTTTGTTTAAAAGGGTATTTAAGTTTTGGGGCATAACAGCTTCTTTGGGTTTTTGTTTTTCTTCATTTTCGTTTTGAAGACCCCCACGTACACTTAAAAATATTAAGTAAAATTTGTATGTTTTTTCCTGTTAATCTCTTATGTTAGTTTAATTCTTAGGTTCAGACCTAGGAAGGCAGTGGGAAGAGTTCCTCCCCTACATATGTCATTTTCCTACTTTTAATTCTTCAAGATTCTCTACTCACCATGGAATAAATCTGACACATTCACATTCTTTACTACTTTTTACAATTTTGACAGATAAAGGAGGGCAGAAAAATAAACATGAAAGTATATGATGTGCAAGGATGTAGAAAGTTTTAAAAAGTATGATAATTTCAGAGATCTCCAAGTACTTTTGTATTACTGTAATATAGGCCATGAAGTCTGATGTATATTCATCCAATTAATAAATTTCTCTCTCTTTATTGTTTGTAATTAATTTTCTCTTTTACAAGTTTCCTCTGTACATCTTTGTAGTTTTATCTTAGTGCTGTGGTCTAGTTCAGTCCAACTCAAAATATTATTCTCTTGACAGGCATTATCAGCACTGCTTGGTAGACTGTTAGAAACACAAATCTCTGGCCACACTACAGACCTACTTAATCAGAATTTTTGAGAGTGAAGTCAAGGATCCATGTTTTAACAAGCCCTCCTATTTATTCTTATACATGGTCATTGTTTTTGTAAAAACAAAACAAAACAAAACAAAACAGAAACTTCAATTAAAATAGAGTTGGGAGACCAGCTGGGGGAGAATTCACATCCTCGATGATAGTAGAGCCCAAGAGGAAGAAGAAAGACTTCCTCTTCTTGCCTGCAAGAGCTCAGCTAGTGAGAGACTGTCACAATTCAGCCAATGAAAAGCCACTATACTTTAAACTCTCAATTCCTCCAATGGACCCTTTGTTTACTATAGCCCTCCCAATTTTAAAAGTCCTTATTTCCTTGTTGTATAGGTACTTTCACAAGACTAACCCAAATTGCAATTCTTTGTTGATCTGAATAAACCCATTTTTTGGTGGAGAAAAAACTGGCAGTTTCTTTGCTTTAGATCAATATTTTGTAAGACATGTCTTCTGTTTCTTTAGTGTTTGTTCTATGATTTCTAAGATTTCTTACACGTGGTCAGCCGTTTTTACATCTCTTAAAATAATTAATACCTTCAGAAAATGTGCATTCAGGGAATATTCAGAAATTTTTATCTATAGTTATGAACTCTCCAGTATTAACTTTGCTAAATTAATGTGTAGTTTTCATTCAAGTGCTGGATGCTTGACTGTTAATTTACTAGAGTTGGAAAACCATACTGTATGAATTCTTGAGGAAACACAGAGAAGAAAGAAAATGATAACAGCTGTGTTTTAAAAATGAGTATCATGTTCTAATACACCCTTCTTTATTTTTGAAACTTTGACAATAATGATACAAATTTTCTACTTTAAAATGTTACCCTGTGAATTACATTAGCGTATTTTCTAATGTTAAATGATTCCTAGATGAGCTTTTCTTGGCTACAATCTATTGCTACTTTTTTCTATTATTCTGTTGAATTTTATTAATTTAATATATGTAAAGTTTATGATTGGTTAGTATATTTATGTGATCCAAAGACAAAACTTTTAAAAATTTATACTGAGAAACCTCACTCCCATCTTTGTCCCACCAACTCTTTTCACCATTTTTATTAGTTTCTTATTCATTTTTTATGTAAGTAAAAACTTGTTTATACTTATCACCTCCCTATCTTACAAATGGTAGCATAAAATATACACAGTAATGCATCTTAATTTTTTCCTTCTCTTTACAGAAATATTCTCAAAATCTCTCCCTATTTGTACTTAGAAATTTTCTGATTTTTTTTTTTTAACTGTATCTCTTTGCAGTAAAGAAGATAGTTTCTTTAGTTGCTTATTGCTGGATACTTAAATTGTTTCCAATTTGTTATTCTAAAGAATGCCACACTTAACAACATTGTATATATATTAGAATACTCCAGTTGTTACTTAGATGACATGAGATGGGATTCTTAGGTCAAAGGGTAAATGCATCTGTAATTTTGGTAGATATTGCCCGATATTTACTTCCTTCAGGGAAGCTATTCCACTGTTTATGTGCTGGCCTCACAGATATAGTAATTTTCAAATTTTTGGATAATTTGTCCATTGATATTTTAGAATAAGTGCATTCCTCCTAATATAAGTAAATTTTTATATCTTTTCATACATTTGCCCAATGAACTGTCATATTCTTTGCCTAATTTTGAAATGGGTTATTTGTGGTTTTTTCCACATAGATTTCTAGGAGTGTTTAAAATTCGAGTGAGACTAACCCAGGTCTTTGACTTAAACAACTCAGCAGAGAAAGTTTGAGGAACATGAAGGTTTTGGGAAAAGGGAGATAGAAATTAAGAGTTTGATTTTTGACATATTAAATTTGAGATATCTGTGAGACATTCAAAGTAGATGTAAATTAGGCAGTTGGGTGTTCCAATTTTGAACTCAATGGAGAGAAGTGGGTTGCTGATATAAATTTGGCAGTCATTAGCATATAGATGGTAATTAGGGTTCTGGGAATGGATGAGATCATCTAGGAAGAAAACGTAAAAGAGAAGGGAAAAGAGACTAGGGCTATTCTCTAAGATATTCAAAAATTTAGAGTAGCCAGAGCAAAGCTTCACTGATTCCCTCCCGTATTGGATTAGCCAGACTGGGCCTGGGTCTGCTGTTTCCCCTAGGCTGTTGCCTCTAAGAGGATGAAACCACATTAGGGACTCCTCCAATGGGAGTTAGACTAGAGTGGGGTCTGGTAGCCCACTCCACAGTCTATACAACTGGGAAGCATTGTGAAATTGTATGGAATTACTGATCCACCATAAAGGCTGAAAGCAGTTAAGGAGAGGCTTGACTACCCGGATATCTATCATGGCAGCTAGTTGCAGTTTATAACATTGTCCCTAGTTTGGGCAGGGTATCAGCAGAGTTCCTAGAGTAGTTCATGTTCCAGTGCCCAAGGAGCCAGATGCATAAACCAAACTTTGATTACTCACTATACTACATCTTAACAATCTCTCTCTCTCTCTCCATATATATACATTTTTTACTTTCTATATGCTCAACATGTTCTTAACCAACTTGATAATACCACAGATAACAGCATAAATTCTTAAAAAACCTAAAAAATAAATACTTAGAGCCTCTGGAGAGTAAACAAAACCAGGCAGATTCCAGAGGAGAGCTGAAATTTGGAAGAAGGAAACACAAATAGCACAAGGTGTGAAATTTTTTTTCTTTTCTTCTTCTAATTTTAGCCTAAGGGAAGGAGGTCATGGAGTCTCAGATGTGGCTAAAACTGGTAAGCCATAGTCTTTCTGGATTGAAGAACAAAACGATTCCAGAACAATCACATCTATTAGAAAGTGAGGGAAAAAAGAAATCTAGAGAGGAGGTGCCCCTGTGTTTTAAATTCTTTCCAACACTTTGGTTGAACCCTGAACTACATAAGCATGAGGCGGATTGAAAAAAAGCCCAGCTAAGGTCTGGAGAGAGGGACTGAATGTTTAAGCTGTCACCAAAGGGTTAGAGTTCACAACTTGAATTCAATCAAATTAATTGCCTGCTTGAAAAAATATCAGTATCCTTCAGAGTAGTATAACAGGATCCAGAGTCTCCACCATATGACATTCAAAATGTCTAGTTATCAATGCAAAATTACTCAATATAAAAACAACCAGGAAGGGCTTCCCTGGTGGTGCAGTGGTTGAGAGTCCGCCTGCCGATGCAGGGGACATGAGTTCGTGCCCCGGTCCGGGAAGATCCCACATGCCGCGGAGCGGCTGGGCCCGTGAGCCATGGCCGCTGAGCCTGCGCGTCCGGAGCCTGTGCTCCGCAACGGGAGAGGCCACAACAGTGAGAGGCCCGCGTACCGCAAAAAAAAAAAAAAAAAAAAGCAACAACAAAAAAAAAACAACCAGGAAAATGTAACCCATTCTCAAGGTAAGATAATCAGTGGAGACAACACAAAGTTGATACAGATGTTGAAATGATCAGACAAGGACTTGAAAGATGCGCCTTTAAAAAAAAGGTGCGGGCTTCCCTGGTGGCGCAGTGGTTGAGAGTCCGCCTGCCAATGCAGGGGACACGGGTTCGTGTCCTGGTCCGGGAGGATCCCACATGCCGCGGAGCGGCTGGGCCCGTGAGCCATGGCCGCTGAGCCTGCGCGTCTGGAGCTTGTGCTCCACGACGGGAGAGACCACAACGGTGAGAGGCCCGCGGACCGAAAAAAAACAAAAAACAAATAAAAATAACGTGCATCTATTGTAACTAAGCTCAATTAGATTAAAAAATACACTCATAATGAGTTAAAAGACAGAAAATCTTGGTTGAGAAATAGAAAGTGTAGTAAAAGTGTCAGATGGAAATTTTTAAATGAAAAAGTACAATATCAAATCAAATTTATAATAAAAACATGCATTTTGATCTCTTTCACAGAAAATAAACAAGTCAGCAAATGACAACAACCATAGAACCAAGTAATAATCTAAAGTTACATAACTACTTCAAAATTTAAACTTCCTTCTGACACCACAGTCCTTGCTACCAACATTTTGAAGAGTGTGATTTATTTAATAGAGCAGTACAATGAAGTTAATTTACAAATATTCAGGAAATAAACTTGTATCTAGATGAAAATATATGCCAAAGTTTTAACAGCAGTTTTCTTGGTTGAATGGCATGTGATTTTCATTTTCCTCTTTTTGGTTATCTGTATATTCTTTTCTTTTTCTAACTGAAAGAAACTAGAATATGTGACCCTAAAATATGCCTCTTTGACATAAAAATCATTTGAGCTGAAGGCAATTAAGAAACAACCAACCCAGCAAAAGCTCCCCCTTTTCTGCTCAAAGGCAGGATACAAATTTCATTTAACTGGAGACAGACTCTTATCAACACAGAAATGGCACCGAAGGAACCTGTAAACAAAACTTACTCCCTTAGTTTCCTCCCATATATTTACCTTCCCACAGCTTGCTGCCCTTGGGAGCTTAAAACGGCTTTCCTCTGTCCTGTCATTTCTCTACAAACATATTGTTCTTTGTTAAAGATACTATAGAAGCTGGAATTCTAAGTCATCATTTTGAATAACTTTTGGTTTAGGTTTTTCCTGAGCCATGGACAATAAGTAAACAAATGTGTACGACTGTGTTACCATAAAACTTACTCTATGAATGCTGAGTTTCCTATAACTTTTACATGTCACAAAATATTCTGCGTTTTGGACATTTTCCCCAATCATTTAGCAATGTATTCTGTGATGTGTTCTGCATGCATTAAAAATTACTTGTTTTTCTCTTGTTAAATCTTTTTTGTATAAGAATTCGAGCTGAAAACCTAAGATGGGCAGAGGTAGTTTTGTCTCCTCTGTGTAGTAATAAGCATGTATTACACATGTAAAGACAGGTTATTTTTCTTTACTTAAGCTAGCTGAAAAAGAGAATTCAAAGTGATGTTTACTCTCTGTAAATATGATTATTTCCCAGACTTAAAATAAGTTATAAACAAAGTGAATAACTTAGATTTAACTACTCTATTAGCCTAATTTGTGTCTCACGATTATAAGTTTTGCTATTGGAATCTTTTTAAATATTTTTTGTTAAGGTAAGATTTTTCTTCTTAATTTGACTCAGTAGAAATAGCTTGCTGTTTTTATTTTGTTTTCCATTATTGGCTGTGACATTTGGATCCATTTGCTATTTAAATGCAAAAAAAATTCACACAGACTTACCTTAGTTAAAGCACAGCTTTAATTAATTCAATTTTAGTAGCCACCTCTTGACCAAATCACCTTACCCTACTAGGAGGTGATATTACAGAAATGTAAATAATTTTCCAAAGCACAAAGATCATAAAGTGATTTGCTGGGGGCAAAGCAAGGAGCATGCTGGAGTTGTGAGGGTGGGAAGAGCTTTTCCTAGTGGTTATATAAAATAACAAGGATCAAAATGTGCTTCCTTATGCTTGGCTGCAGTTCTTCTTTCTTAAAATCTAACTTTTCTAAGGCTTAGGCACCTCATTATAATTCTTATATATGGTTCTCCAATTGCCTCTCTTTTGAAACATCTCATTACTTCTCTTCATTTATATATTTAACTATATCCCCATAAATTATGTACACTTCATTAGGTTGTAGTCAAGCTTGACCTTAACACCTCTGCACCTCATTTGGCTTGCAATATGTAACTCCTGTTAATAATTCCTTTCCATCTGTGTCATTTATTAAACATTTAAAGGCGTAACTACATATAAAATTTGCCTTCATTTTATAGGTTTGCCTTTTCAAATGTAATAATGAAAAGCCTGTCTATTTACACCTGAGTGTTTTGTCTACAACTTGAGTGAGCTACCACCATGTGGTGTTTCACTAGATAGTATACCAGTAAATTTGCCTGAGTCATAAGCTGATGCATAAAATGTATGGATTGTCCAGTTACTAACATGAATAGGATAGATCCAGGTTGATGTTAGTCCATAAAATGATTAAGATTAAAATTCGTTCCCTCACTGCAAGATGACTTATAGTTGTTGAAGAGTAGGGAATGTGTAAACATTTAAATGGATAATTAGGGGACAATGAAGGTAATGCACTAATGGAGGTTTCTTATATACTATATTATCCCATAAACACCAGTATACCACGTTTACAATCTAACTTCTCACAATACCACACATATGGCTTCTTTAACTACAAAATTAGAACACACTGGACTGTAACTTTAAACTTCATTAAAACGGATACATTCCAAATGTTAAAAGGGATATAAAATTATTTCTTTATGCTCCTTATTCCAATAAGGTGTCCTCAAGGATTAAAAATATATGTTATATCAATAGGTAGTCACTTTGTTTCTCATTAAAATTCAATTATTAACATTGTATAAGCATTCTCTAAGGCATCCTTTGAGAGATTACGAGTGTCTCCTTGAAACTTTTTCATAAAATTCAGACATAAAAGTAGTTAATGATTGGATTCACATGATCTCCTGAATGGAAGTTTCATTGGAATGTACTTGATAGATCTCTATTAATTAGTGATCTGGGTAGGTGTTTTGCAATAGCACCATCTCCAGCTTAGCTCCAGAAAATGTGTATTATTGGGTACTGATAGTTAATAGGAGAAATTCCTGCTTAACCAAGACATCAACATGATATTGGTAGTCCCATCTGGAGAGCCCTGCACATTCAATGCTATTCAGAGCTTCCTGAGGTTCCATGGTTATTGTCAACCCCTCTCATACTCCATTTTTCTGTCCCATGCTCCTCAATAACTGTATCAGAAAAGATAAGTGAAATGTCAGGCCTTTTGTCAATTCCTAGTCTTGTATCCACCACATCCCTTTCACTTCTGCCCCCAATAATGGCTTTCCCTGATCCTTGGTTTTAAACCATCAAAACAGATTTTTCCAAACAATGGGAAAGGCTCTTTTCCATAGTATGATCCAGGCATCAGCTTCCTAGATCTCTGCGTGTGCTTTTGCAGGTAATTAGTTCTGGTTAAGGTAAATTAACCCATATGGTATTGAGTGTTATTTACAATTATGACTGAAACATCAGGTGCTATTTTGGGTAGTCCTTAGGTCACTCAATATTACATTTGGACTACCATATCCTGGAGCAGCAAACGTAGAGCCAGGCATGTAATTCTTGCCAGAGAATTTAGTCTACTTTCTTTAAGAAATTCAGTAATTCAGGTTCATAACATATACATTAAGAGCTAACTCAAAGAGTAGATAGCTTATCCCAGATCTAATTTTGGAATAAGAGAGGCTGACCCAGTCTACAAAATTCTCCAATCTGAGAACTTTATGACTCTATAACCACATCTAGAATTAAATGTGATGATCTAAGACCAGTAGTAAGAAGAGTCCTCTGTGATACAACTGAGCAAGATCCAGAGCCATTCAGAGATAACCCCATGATGGGGAGAGAGCAGAGAGCTGTTCTACTGACTAGCATGCTGGTAGTAATGCCACCCTGGCAGGACACTAGGCTGTGTTCTAAATTTTAAACATAGTTTACATTGACTATTAATAGCCCCTATATCAGACCTGTGAGTTTCAACTTTCTGAAGAGAATGGACATTGACTAGTTCACTGTTATATACACAATTTTAGACCACTGTTTAGACCAGATATTAATGATATTTATTGGCTGATAGTATACACACCTGTGATACACACTCCCAGGGCAAAGACTTCCCAGTAGACTGAAATACTACTACATTTAATCATAAACCCAAACACCCCAGAGCCAACCAGTATATATTTCATTAGAATATCTTCTTACAGCTCTACCATACTCTTAGTAAACAAATGTTTTCAGTGAAGTGATGGAATTACTGTCATCAAATTCTCATTTTCTCCTGTAAAGATGTTCTTCTTTTTAAAAGAATGTTCCTCTCTGCCAAGCCAAGCACTTAAAACACAGCCAATATTCTCAATTTGTATTTGATTTAGAAGATAACACTGAGAACTTTTCATATCTAAATATACCACTGGACACCCACAGATCAATGGCCAAAAGGAATGTTGCATCTAAATACCAGAATATGTGAATAACTAAGAACTCTTACAGTTTACTCTTATAAACTCTACCTGGTGTAATGTTTGTCCATGTGTACCTCATTTCCTATGCCTTCCATAGTTAATACAACTACTCCATCTACTCGATCAAGGCTAAATTTGAATTAAAAGGGGGAAAAAGCTCACTGAAACCCCCCATCCAGAATGCCTTATTTCTCAACCTTGGGATTATTCTTCAATATGTTTCCAAAACTTTCAGCCCTCAGTCAGTCCCTCAAGAGGAGAATCAGAACAAATACTATGGCAGTGTACAATGACCTCACCCTCCATCTATAAAACCAGTGTTCAGTCTCCATAATTATGGATAAGGAGCTTGAGAACATCCATAAAGTGCTTTAAGATTCATACTGACATGATAGTCACTTCTGGTGCTTTGTGCACTGCGAAAGAACTAAACCTGGAGAAAGTTCCCACTTCAAAACATTCCAGTACATATGAAGTTCTCAGGCCTGAGGAGGTTAAAGAAGTTTGGTGTCATCCACATCCTTCCTGGCTCTTTTATCACAGTTGACAAGCCCAAGCATTAAAGTTCATGGAGCTTTTAAGAGCAGTTGAAATTCTTGGATATCTGAAGCTATCCTCCTATTTGTCTGTTTGATGTAGTCAACACTTTGGCTTTGCATTCCAGATCCTTGTATCTGTCTAAGGCACCTTTATTTTCTTACAATTTTAGTGGATTTTTTTTGTTGTTGTTCTATCAATATTATATATTCATTCTCTACCCAGCTTCACTCTTGATATCATGTACTTTCTTAATGCCAATAGCACCTGTACTTCTGGGTAGCACATATCTTCTACACTGGCTTCTTTTATACATAATGAGCTTACCTCATTCAACTTACCTTACTTCCTATTCTCACCAGAAAACAGAGAATGAAATAATTATAGCTAAGCTGTCAAAGCCACTGGGAGGTCAGTAGGAATTTTCAACTGTGTGTTGACTTCTTTCATTATACAGAAACCTAAAAATCATAACCTGAACACATTTTAAATTTTGCTGGAAAAAGGAATATCATCTTAAGGATCTTTCCTTTACTCACAGTTGCTATCTTTCTTCCATCCAGCATATTCCTCCATTCTCTCCACTGCTCCCTCTCTACTGCTGCCCTGTGTAAAGCACACAGCATTTTCTCCAGAGCTAAATGACTCTTAGCTTTCCTCGGAGGCCTTCACTTTTGAACGAGTTCTCAGGGTACCTGCTGTCTTTCCTCTGATATGTCAAGCAAATTGTAAGTTTGCTGAGTCCTGTCAGTTTATTATCAAATTATAGGATTATAAAGCCAAACATGATCATGATTCATTTAATTCTCATTAAATTAGAGAATTTAAATTTAAAATTCATCATGAATTCATTGGGAATTCATTTCCCAATTCAAATTGGGAAAACATGTACTTATAGAAATACTGTTACTGTTCAAATGTAAAAGATGTTTTCAGAAAAAAATATTTTCATAAGACAAATATTTCATTTTAATTATACTAAGAGAAATTATGTTAATTATCATTGTGTTATTAAACATTAAGCTAATGATAAGAAAAAGTAAAATATTATTGTATTTATATATTCTCATAAATATAGTAATCTATTTAAATTACCACCAAATACAGATGTTTGTTCATATGTATTAACTTTTCAATGTTGCTAATGTACTGTATTCCCAAAAATGGTACCATACTTTCCAAAAATGACCATTTCTTGTAACTCATTAGTTACTATTCCCATAAATTACTCCCAAATGGTCTTTAAGAAGATTGGATGTGATAATAAATAAAGCTCACAATAATAATTCCAGATGGAACCTTTTTTTCCCAGTATTATTATACTTCTAATTGACAATTTATTTTTCATATAATTTCTGTTTAAATTTATACTGAGAAGAAAATTATAAGTCAATATCCTGTTGATGACCTAAATAAAATTATTTTATTTAAAGCTTGCATGTACTTTAGTTTTGACATTATGAGAAAAAATAAATAACACCTCCCTTGATTTATAAATTCTATTTAATATACACATTACTATTTTATGAATCTTTTACCCCCATTTATACAATATTATAAAAGTGATTTTTTAATGTATCTCCACATTACCAGTAAACTTTAATACTAGAAAAGAAGAAATTAGTGGGCTTTAAAAGATATTTTACCTAAGGCTAGCATAATTTAAAGTATAAAATCCATTTTTTATTTTTTATCATTTCTGACAAGTAAACTTTAGGAGGGCAAAACAATTTTTAACAAGTGAAAAAGCTATTTATACAATATTAAGAGGGAAAAAATTCTGAGATATTTTGTTTATTCTTCAGTTTGTAAAGTGTCATTATCATTAAGCTTGATAGACTTGAAGCAAGCAATATTTTTAAAGGGCATATTTCAATGCTTCCTAAACATATAAATGAACTTCTGGAAGGGATTACTTGTTCTACAAATAAAGGACTTTCCTATGTGAGATACAGAGTAACTTACCTAAACATTCCCCTTTATTCCTTTCCAGATAGAAATGGTTAATTTTCTAAGCTTCACTGATGAGAAGTCATTAATTCTAGCCATCATAATATATTTATTTGCTTAATGACATATAAGATAAAAATTCACCGTCACTTTCCTTGTCCTTGAAAGAATGCCTGGTCTCTTTAAAGCAGTATTTCAAAAGTAATTAGTCTGCTTTTTGACAAGACACACATGCATTTATTCTGAATAAAAGTTTCAAATGAGATTTTAAAAAATGAGTTATTTAGAATTCTTCTTGTACTTTCTATATCCTGGCAACATTGATGACATTCAAGACTAAATCTCCAGCCATAGTTATAAACAAAGACAGGGCCCATGTTATTTTTAGTATTTTTAACATTAAATCTGTTATTGTATCTTAGTGTGTGACTGTGAACCTTTCCATATTGTCTAACTTGAACTTAATATTTAGTAATTAAAATCAATCATTATTCATTTAACTTTTTATGCATACCAATATACATAGACTGATAATCAATATAAAATAGTACTTAAGGCCATTTCTGAGTTCCTCAAAAGGCTCAACATTAAATACATTGGATTGTGTTATACAGGAATCATGTTAATGAGTCTTAAAAAATTAAATGTCTTAATGGAATTTGGTAAATATAGTGTAGTCCCTTAAATCAGTTATTAAAGAAATACTTGTAAAGGATGCTTAGGAACTAGTAGAAATTATTATTATTCACCAACTGTTTATGTTTTGCCCCAATCATATCTATTAATCTGCATGTCTGCCTATCTATCATCTATCTATCTATCTATCTAAACATGTATATCATGAACATATACACTCACCCTCAAATTATTTAGAAAAGTTTATATTCTTTGCAATATATATTCTATACATTTGTATTTTCAAATATGGATAAAATTGATAAAACTTTAATTAGACTGACAAAGAAAAAAAAAGAAAAGATAAAAACCACCAATATCAGAAGTTAAAGAGGTATAGCACCACAGACCCTACAGATAATGAAAAATAAGGGAATAATATGAAGAACTTAAACACATAAATCCAAAAACTTAGACAAAATAAAGCATTTCTTTGAAAGTCCCAAGGTATGAAAATTCACACATGAAGAAATATGTAAACTGAATAGTAATAATTAGAGAAATTTAAAATAAAATTATTTATTTATTTGTTGCTGTGCACAGGCTTTCTCTAGTTGCAGCGAGCGGGGGCTACTATTTGTTGCAGTGCATGGACTTCTCAGCGCGGTGGCTTCTCTTGTTGCAGAGCATGGGCTCTAGGCATGCGGGCTTCAGTAGTTGTGGCTTGCGGGCTCTAGAGCACGGGCTCAGTAGTTGTGGAGCACAGGCTTAGTTGCTCCGCAGCATGTGGGATCTTTCCAGACCAGGGCTCGAACCCCTGTCCCCTGCATTGGCAAGTGGATTCTTAACCACTGTGCCACCAGGGAAGTCCCAAGAAATTTTAATTTGTAGTTCAAAACCTTCTAAAAAAGATGGTTTGTATTCCCAAATAGTTTTGCTGGAAAATTTCATAAAACATTTTAAGTAAGATATGACACCAAGGCTACACAATCTCTCCCAGATAATAGGAGAGAATACTTTACAATTCATTTTATGAGGTCAGAATTACCTTGCTGTCAAAACCCCACAAAGATAGCACAAGAAAAGAGAACTACAGACAAATACTCTTTGTGAACATAGATTCAAATAATTTTCAGCCTAATACTAGTGTGCATCAAATTCAGAAACATGTAAAAGGAATAACACCACAACCAAGTGCAATTTATCCTGGAAATACAAGATTGGTTAAATATTTGAAAATTATTCAGTGTAATCAATTGTACTTGCAGACTAACAACAAACAACAACAACAAAAACCCCATAGGATCATATCAACTGATACAAGGAAGGCATTTGCCAAAATTCAACATCCATTTATAAAAACAAAAAACTCAGCACAGTAGAAACAAAAAGAAACTTCCTTATACCATTTGCAAAGACATGGGTGAAACTTGAGGGCATTATAGAGGAAGACAAATCAGACAGAGGAAGACAAATACTGTAGTATCTCACTAATATGTGGAATTTTAAAAAGCTGAACTTATAGAAATGGTACTAGATTGGTGAATTCCAGGGGCTGGGGTGAGGGCTGGTGATGAGGAGATTTTGGTCAAAGGGTACAAACTTCAGTTATAAGAGGAATAAGTTCTGGGGATCTAATATATAGCATGGAGTAATAAAACAATTGCATACCCTGTGATTGTGATAGTAGTTATATGAAGCTATGCATGTGTTAAAGCTCATAAAATTTCATGTTAAAAACAACAAAAAATAAATTTTAATGTATGTTAATTTAAAAAATACAAACACATTCAGAGATACTGTTACCTATCTTTCATGATTATGTAGTAACTCTAACTCAGTAATTTTTTTTAATAAATAAGAGGACTCTCTATGCTTTCCCTTACCTCATTTATTTTTCTAAATATCTTTAGCCAAAAATATTAATAACAAGGTTCATCATGACTTTTTTATTTAAGCAAGTTTCCAATTTCTCTTTTCATTCATAGATATTGTGTTACAAAAATTAAATCTAGTTTGGTGGTGCTGAATTCTTTTAAGTTTTGCTTGTCTGTAAAGGTTTTAATTTCTCCGTCAAATCTGAATGAGATCCTTGCTGGGTAGAGTAATCTTGGTTGTAGGTTTTTCTGCTTCATCACTTTAAATATGTCCTGCCACTCCCTTCTGGCTTACAGAGTTTCTGCTGAAAGATCAGCTGTTAACCTTATGGGGATTCCCGTGTATGTTATTTGTTGCTTTTCCTTTGCTGCTTTCAGTATATTTTCTTTGTATTTAATTTTTGTAGTTTGATTAATATGTGTCTTGGCATGTTTCTCCTTGGATTTATCCTGTATGTGACTCTCAGCACTTCCTGGACTTGATTGACTATTTCCTTTCCCATATTAGGGAAGTTTTCAACTATAATCTCTTCATATATTTTCTCAGTGCCTTTATTTTTCTCTTCTTCTGGGACCCCTGTAATTTGAATATTTTTCCATTTAATGTTGTCTCAGAGGTCTCTGAGTCTGTCCTCAATTCTTTTCTTTCCTTTTTCTTTATTCTTCTCTGTGGTAGTTATTTCCATTATTTTATCTTCCAGGTCACTTCTCCATTCTTCTGCCTTATTTATTCTGCTATTGATTCCTTCTAGAGAATTTTTAATTTCCTTTATTGTGTTGTTCATCATTGTTTATTTGCTCTTTAGTTCTTTTAGTTTCTTGTTAAACCTACCTTGTATATTCGCCATTCTGTTTCCAAGATTTTGGATCATCTTTACTATCATTACTCTGAATTCTTTTCAGGTAGACTGCCTATTTCCTCTTCATATGTTTGGTCTGCTGGGTTTTTACCTTGCTTCTCCATCTGCTTTGTGTTTCTCTGTCTTCTCATTTTGCTTCACTTACTGTGTTTGGGGTCCCCTTTTTGCAGTCTGCAGGTTCATAGTTCCCGAAGTTTTTGGTGTCTGCCCCTAGTGAGTAAGTTTGGTTCAGTGGCTTGTGTAGGCTTCCTGGTGGAGGGGCCTGGTGCCTGTGTTCTGGTGAATGAGGCTGGATGTTGTCTTTATGGTGGGCAGGACTGAGTCCAGTGGTGTGTTTTGGGCTGCCTGTGAACTTATTATGATTTTAGGCACCCTCTATGCCAATGGGTGGGCTTGTGTTCCTTTCTTGCTAGTTGTTTGGCATGGGGCATCCAGCTCTGGAGCTTGCTGACCATTGTGTGTAGCTGGGTCTTAGCGCTGAGATGGAGATCTCTGGGAGAGCTCTCATCGATTGATATTATGTGGGCCCAGGAAATCTCTGGTGGTCCAATGTCGTGAACTCGGCTCTTCCACCTAAGATGCTCAGGCTTGACACCTGGCTGGAGCACTAAGACCCTGTCAGCCACATGGCTCAGAAAGGGAGAAAAAAATGATTTAAAAAATAATTAAAATAAAAAAAATTTTTAAGAATTATTAAAATACAAAATTAAAAAAGTAATTAAAAAAAAGAAGGGAGCAACCCAACCAATAAACAAATCTACCAGTGATAACAAGTGCTAAAAACTATACTAAGGTAAACATAAATCAGGAGCAAGTCATTCGCAGACAGCAAACCCCAAGTCTACAGTTTTTCCCAAAGTCCACCACCTCAATTTTAGGTTGATTCATTGTCTATTCAGGTATTCCACAGATGCAGGGTACCTCAAGTTGACTGTGGGGATTTAATCCGCTGCTCCTGAGGCTGCATGGAGAAATTTCCCTTTCTCTTCTTTGTTCGCACTGCTCTAGGGTTTCAGCTTTGGATTTGGCCCCCCCTCTGCGTGTAGGTTGCCCTCAGGCTTCTGTTCCCACCCGGACAGGACGGGGTTAAAGCAGTGGCTGATTAGGTGGCTCTGGATCACTTATGCCAGGGGAGGGAGGCGTATGGTACTTATAATTGGAATGTGGGGCAAGCTTGTGGTGGCAGAGGCCCGTGTGATGTTGCAACAGCCTGAGGTGCGCTGTGTGTTCTCCCAGGGCAGTTGTCCCTGGATCACGGGACCCTGCCAGTGGCGGCTGCAAGGCTCTGGAGGTGGGTGTGGATAGTGACCTCTGCTTCCACACAGGATTCTTGGTGGCTGCAGCAGCAGCATTAACATTTCATGCCCGTCTCTGGTGTCCGAGCTGATAGCCACAGCTCACCCCCGTATCTGGAGCTCGTTTAGGCAGTACTCTGCCTTCTGTGGGCAGACAGAGAAGGAATCCCTTCTCTTCGCGCACCCCGAAACAATGGTCTCTTGCCTCTTACGCAGGTCCAGACTTTCTCTCGGACTCCCTCCCAGCTAGCTGTAGTGCACTAGCCCCATTCAAGCTGTGTTCACGCAGCCAACCCCAGTCCTCTCCCTGGGATCTGACCTCCCAAGCCCGAGCCTCAGCTCCCAGCCCTCACCCGCCCCGGCGGGTGAGCAGACAAGCCTCTCATGCTTGTGAGTGCTGGTCGGCACCGATCCTTTGTTCAGTAAACTCTCCGCTTTGCCCTCTGCATCCCTGTTGCTGCACTCTCCTCCGTGGCTCTGAATCTTCCTCCCCCCTGCCCACTCCCCATCTCTGCCAGTGAAGGGGCTTGCTAGTGCGTGGAAACTTTTCCTCCTTCGCAGCTCCCTCCCAGAAGTGCAGGTCCCATCCCTAGTCTTTTGTCTCTTTTTTCTTTTTTCTTTTGCCTTACCCAGGTGTGTCGGGATTTTCTTGCCTTTTGGGAAGTCTGAGGTGTTCTGCCAGCATTTGGTAGGTGTTCTGTAGGAGTTGTTCCACATGTGGATGTATTTTTAATGTGTTTGTGGGGAGGAAAGTGATCTCCACGTATTACTCCTCCACCGTCTTGAAGATCCCAATATGTAGATTTTTTTAGGATGTTCATTCTAATTAGTGTGAGATGATACCTCATTGTAGTTTTGATTTGCATTTATCTAATAATTAGTGATGTTGAGCATCTTTTCATGTGCACTGTGGCCATCTGTATGCCTTCTCTGGAGACGTGTCTATTTAGATCTTCTGCCCAATTTTTTGTTTGGGTTGTTTGTTTTTTTCATATTGAGCTGCATGAGCTTGCATTTACCATCGCATCAAAAAGAATACAATACCTAGGATTAAACCTACCTAAGGAGACAAAAGACCTGTACTGAGAAAACTATAAAACACTGATGAAAGAAATCAAAGATGACACAAACAGATGGGGAGATATACCATGTTCTTGGATTGGAAGAACCTATATTGTCAAAATGATTATACTACCCAAAGTAATCTACAGATTTAATGCAATTCCTATCAAATTGCTAATAGAATTTTTCACAGAATTAGAACAAAAAATTTTACATTTTGTGTGGAAACACAATAGACCCTGAATAGCCAAAGCAATCTTGAGAAAGAAAAACAGAGCTAGAGGAATCAGGCTCCCTGACTTCAGACTAAACTACAAAGCTACAGTCATCAAAACAGTATGGTACTGGCACAAAAAACAGAAAGATAGATCAAAGGAACAGGACAGAGAGTCCAGAGATAAACCCAAGCACCTATGGTCACCTAATCTATGACAAAGGACGCAAGAATGTACACTGGAGAAAAGACTGTCTCTTTAATAAGTGGTTCTGGGAAAACTGGACAGCTACATGTAAAAGAATGAAATCAGAAAATTCTCTAACACCATACACAAAAATAAACTCAAAATGGATTAAAGACCTAAATTTAAGACCATATACTATAAAACTCTTAGAGGAAAATATAAGCAGAACACTCTCTGACATAAATCTCAGCAAGGTCTTTTTTGATTCACCTCCTATAGTCATGAAAATAAAAACAAAATTAACAAATGGGAGCTAATTAAACTTAAAAGCTTTTGTGCAGCACAGGAAACTATAGACAAAACAAAAAGATAACTCACAGAATGGGAGAAAGTATTTGCAAACGAAGCATCAAACTTTTCACAGTACAGAATAAAAACTCTAAAAATATAGGGTTTTATAATATATTAAAATTGTGGCATATACATCACTTTCCAGTAAGATAGATAGCTATAGAGATAGAGATAAACATAGTGCATCTAAATTAATGTGTTCTACAATTATTATTTTAAAGTCTTTAATAATGAAAACATAAGGCATGAAACCATAAAGTTAATGAGTCCCTTTCCCCATATTTTCCTTCATATATTTGTACTTCTTCCCCAGCACAAGCATCTTTAGTCCTCACCCTGTCTCTCATGGACCTCCTTTAAGCCAGTGTAGCTCCCATGGCCAAGTCCCTTGCTCTAGATATTTCTTGACTCACTCTTTACATCAAATCATACTTATTGTGTGATTTACTCTCTCCCAGCACTTGATCCCAGCTTGCTGATAGGTAGTAAGTAAAAAAAAAAAAAAAAAAAAAAGCAAACAATGATTGAATGTTTGTGTCTACTACTTAACACTGTTATACTGTTTTTTGTTTTTTAACTACCAGTTTAATCTTTGCCAGCACACCTGCAATCTTATCAACTGCAATTTTATCATGCAATCAATACATACTCATTAATGATTGCCTAGTACCCTAGCTTTATTTATGTTCCCCACCTGGCATTGAACATTTTCCCATCTTATCTTAGGATTGGTGGCTCCTGACCCGTTATCACATCTTGGGAATAATATTTACTTAAGGTGTTTGATCTACCTATTAAAGATTATTTTGCTACACTGAATATTTCATTTACCTTTTCTATTGTGTTCTACACTGTACTCCAGGTTGGGTCTACCTCTAGTGCTCTAAGAAACACCAATCCAATTAATCCCCAGTGTGTACTTTAGGAAGTAATATTTTGGTGTGAAATGGAATCAAATGGAAAGATTTCTATTTTCTCTTTTTAAAATCAGGTTTATTAAGGTATATTATACATATGATAAAGGTCATCCTTTTAAAGTGTACAGTTGGATGAATTTTGACAATTGTACATAGTTGTGCAACTACTACCAAAATCAAAATATAAAATATCCAATGGCCCTGAAAAGTTTCCATGGGTCCCTTTGCAGTTAATCTTCTCTCCCCACTTTAGCCTCTGGCAATCATTAATCTGCTTTTATCCCTATACTTTCGTCTTTTCTCAAACGTCACATACATGGAATCATAGTATATAAAATTTTGTGTTTGACTTCTTTCACTTAGCATAATGCTTTTAACATTCATCCATTTTGTTGAATACCTCAGTATTCATTCCTTTCCATTGTTGAGTGGTACACCATTGTATGGATGTGCCACAGTTTATCCATTCACTAGCTGATGGAATTTGGTGTCTCTTCTTGTGTTTGGCTATTATAAAAACAAACTTGCTGTGAACATTAGCATATTTACTTGTGTGAACATATAATTTATCTTGGATAAATACCTCAGCTGGGTTTATTTTAAGTGTATTTATCATGTTAAAAGACACCGTCAAACTGCTCTCCAAAGTGGCTATATCATTTTACATTTCCTCCATCAATGTGTGTTTTAGTTGCTCCACATCCTTACCAATACTTGGTGTTATCAGTTTGTTTGCCTGTTTGTTTGTTTCAGCCTTTCTAGTGTTTATACAGGAATACCTTTGTGTGGTTTTAATATTTATTTTACTAATGACTAGTGATGTTGAGCATCGTTTCTTATTTATTATCCATATATCTTCTCTGAGGAATTTCCTGTTGAGATATTTCTACCCATTTTTAAGTTGTACTTTTTGTGTTCTTCTTGTTAAAATTTAAAAGTCTTTAAGTATTCTAGATTCATGTTTTTTTATTATATATAGAAGAATTTTTTGCCAATATTTTCTTCTAGTCTGTGCCTTGCCTTTTCATTCTCTTAGCAGTGTGTTCCAAGAGCAGAAGATTTAATTTTAATGAAATCACTTTACCTTTTTTTTCCTTTATGGTTTGTGGTCTTTATTTCTTATTTAAGAAATCTTTGCCTACCCAATGTCACAAATGTTTGGGATTTTTTTTACTGTTTCCTTCTTAAAGTTTTATAAAAGTTTCATCTCCTATCTTTAAACCTGTGATATGTTTTAGGTTTCATTTTATGTATTATAAAGTTTAAGGTTTTACTTTTCTGCATATGAATTTCCAAGAGGAACAATTGACTATCAAATTGTGAATAACTTTCTATTGACCGTATAAATTCTGTACTCTATTTTGTGCTACATTGATCTGTTTGCCAACACAACACTGTCTTGATTTCTGTAGCCTCAGATTAAGTCGTGAAATCAGATGAATCCTCCAACTTCATTTATCTTTTAAAAATATTGTATTATCTGTTCTAACTTGTTTGCTTTCCATATATATTTTTGCATTAGCTTTCAAGTTTCTAAAAGCTGCCTGGAATTTGATTGAACTTTTGTTGGTTTACAGAAGAGTTCAAACACGGCCTCAATCCAAAGAAATGCCTTTAGTGATAAAAGTTCAAGGAATTACCTAATTAGAGAGCATAAGGGACTACCCTATTAGAGACGTATGAGAAACATGTGGGAATTATGTGGGCTTTTCATTAACTGTAACTAACAATAGAGTCAGCTTTTGTGTAAAGGTTAAGGTAGAGTACAAACCTGACATTTATAATCAATTAAAGAAGCTTGTCTTAGGAAATGCTAACTTTCAACAAGGTAGTTTGGTTTGCATGTTTATTCCAGCATAATTGTTAAAGAGACTACCTGTTCCATTATGGACCATGTGTTTATGTAGCCTCCAGATACCATTACATATATTGGCAAATCCCTAAAATGTTTTTAGAAAATGGAAGGTTTATTGATTCTACAAGCAAAATTTATTACTAAATAGGAATATCTTTAACATTTCTGTTAGCATGACTATTGATGAAACAACCTTGAATTTTTTTTTTGTTTTGTTTTGAGGTACGCGGGCCTCTCACTGTTGCGGCCTCTCCCGTTGCGGAGCACAGGCTCCAGACATGCAGGCCCAGCGGCCATGGCTCACGGGCCTAGCTGCTCCGCGGCATGTGGGATCTTCCCGGACCAGGGCACGAACCCGTGTCCTCTGCATCAGCAGGTGGACTCTCAACCACTGCGCCACCAGGGAAGCCCACATCCTTGAATTTTTATGCTCTTTTTCTAGTAGTGACAATTCATGAAACAAAGAGGAAGTGCACAAAGTTCTACTTTTGCAAAAATGTTTGATTTTTTAATAATAGAATTACGGAAATGTTATTTTTTGTATGCTTAAGAATCTTTTGAGTAATTATTATTACATTGTTTCTTAGCAATATATAGTGCTGATGTCTCCAGTGGGATCAAAGACTAATTTTCTACCTTTATTCAAATATCCAAGTAATTGTGCCAAAATAACATATTTTAATAATAGAATAAAGTGACAGGGTCAGTAGCGTATTATGCTAGTGGAAGGGAATGGTGATGGTGGTGGTGGTGGTTATAATTAGCCATGCCAAGTATTAAAATTATAAACCAGATATATTAGAGTAATAATTCATTGTAAAATAAATGGTTAGAAGTTAGATACTAACAATTTCAGTGTTCAGAGTTTTCATCAATTTGTTTATTGATGGATAAAGAGACTCTGAGTTTAAAAAATTTAAAATTCATATTTCAGTACTCTAAGTTCTTTTTCCTAATAAGATATATTGTGGGGTAAAAAATAGAATGATTTGACATTTGCCTATATGGGTATCTTCACTTTTGGAAAGTTCACTTTATGCCACTTGTCTTTTGCAAAAGACCTACGTTAGTACCTTTTTTGCTAGCTGAAAGAAATCCAAAGGGGGGTTTAGGTTTTACCAAAAAAAAAAAAAAAAAAAGTCAAAAAGCAAAAATAACGTTCAGCAGCAAGCCTTTATAGAGGCAGCACCAAGCACCTTCCTTGGGATCTACAGTTAGCGTCTCAATATCAAGCTGCCATAGGTTTGGAAAGTGTCTGTGACCATCTGTGTTTTACCTCAATTTGTTTTGTGCATCCATTAGCAAGATGTGTTTTAAGGTAATTGCTTCTTTGCTTTACAGACATTTCAGCTTACAAAAGTTTTCATAGAAATGCTCTACTTTGGGGTAGCAGGGTAAACCTGTATTCCAGACATCTATAATTTGCATTTACATTTAGCAGATGTTAACTGGACTCATATAAATCAATATTCTTTTTGTCAAGGATCCTATCTAATCATCTCATAAGATAGTTCTCTTCGTGAAAGATTCAACCCAACCAACGTGGTTCCCAATTCTCCTAAAGCATGAAGTAATTGTATGATTTTTTTGTCATTAAATGCCATTTGCCAAATATTTCTACTTCTTATACAACTGAAATGATGCTGAGGATGACTCTTTGTGAAGTTGCTTCAGAATTTCTAATTTCAGCATCTGGTTGTTCTGATATTCGTTGAATTCTGTGGTTTTATGAGGAATTATTATTTTTTAAAATTGTGTTAACAGTATATAAGGAGACAATGACCTAAGCAAGTGGACTGGAAAAACACTTTTAGTCATCCTGACTATAGTAACAACTCTTTTTTGTCAGAAACAACAGATTTAGCCATTTTTATATATCATCTTTTTGTGTTGTTGTTTGATTGTTTGGTTTTCTGTTTTTAAATGGCTTATTTGGTCATCAGTTTTCCCATACAAAGCCAAGTGATGCTTTCCACTTTCTTTTTTACTTCTCTACATCAATTTGTCCAAAGTGTGTCTCAACTTTAATTGTTCAGCCAAATACTGGCATTTTGATGTTGAGATTGCAGGGAAAGAAAATGATGAGCTATTATCACATTAGTGAATTAGTTCATTTAACTGAAAAATAAAAGTTTCTACATTACATTATTCTTTACTTGATTCCTTTGGCATTTTAGATATTCATCATAAATCAGAAAGAAAATCAATTTCCAAAATAATTTTGTAACATGGCAGAGCTCTTTCATCTTAGTAAACATTATCCATACGAGGTTTTCTAACAACCGGTTGGACTCAAATTACAGCTTTGTAATAAGACTTGTTCTATTGGATTTGCCTGTAACATTATTTTTATCCACTGCTATATATAAAAAGAACAATTTGACACTAGGTAATTGATTTGTATGATTTATATAATAAAATTATTGTTCAGAGGAACATGACTAGGTTATTTAAAAATACCTTTTAGTTTTTAAAAAAACAAATTTATTTAATGAAATTCAAGATAAAGAACAAATGTATTTGACGTTTAAATTCAAAAAGGAAAATATCCCATGTGCTAAATGCAAGTTTCAAGAGAGTTGATTAAAATGTTAATAAAATGCCTACTAGTTAGTAAGAGGGTAAAGCTGTCAAGTGATATTTATTTTAAAATAATTTGAAAAAAAAAAATATGGCAATTTACCAAGTGCTTCATGATGTTGTGGGATATATGATTACTTTAAAAAAAAAATCTGTAACAGGGCTTCCCTGGTGGCGCAGTTGTTGAGAGTCCGCCTGCCGATGCAGGAGACACGGGTTCGTGCCCCAGTCCAGGAAGGTCCCACATGCCACGGAGCGGCTAGGCCCGTGAGCCATGGCCACTGAGCCTGCGTGTCTGGAGCCTGTGCTCCACAACGGGAGAGGCCACACAGTGAGAGGCTCGCGTACTGCAAAAAAAAAAAAAAAAAATCTGTAACATAACATTCTTGTTTATTCATAGTTTAAGAAATAAGGATACAGATACACCCCAGTTCAAACTTTTCATACTTCCTTGGAACCATTCTGTATAATGTTTTTGAAATCTCCGTGTAGTATCTATTGGACTGACTTATTAGTTAACTATTATCTGAGAAGGACCATTTAACATGGAGACAAATAAGCATTCTGAAAGAACACAAGACTGAAGTGCCAGTTCTGAGTTCCATTATAGCTCTTCCCACTCACTCACCAAGTGACTTAGGAAGTTTATTTCAATGAAAGTAAAGTTGACATTTAGGAGGTAATTGCTATGTTCTAGACACTGTGCTGGGTTCTTTGTGTTTTTTATTTGATTAAATATTAATAAATATCCTGAAATATGAATTATTCCTATCAGTTTACATATAAAGAGGTCATGGCTAAAGATCAAAAAGCTAGTAAGTGGCAGAGTCAGGAATCAGCTTCAGATCTGTCTGACGCACATTCATGTTCTCAACTACTAAGCCATACTGACCCTTAAGTTGTATATTTCAATTTGTACATATTTAAAATGAGGACATAATTTCTACTGTATCTACTCATAGAATTTTGTTGTAGATTTTAATTTTGTGAAAATGTATCCTTCCTTTCCACCCCAGTGGTAGCAGGTTTGTCTTGTGATGTACTTTGATTAATGGCTTTTGAGTGGATATGACAGCATACCACAAATGAACAAAAGCTTTAATGCAAATTCAGCTTGGTCTGTCTTGTGCTTTTGCCCTCTGCCACAAGAATAGAATATCCCAGATAGAAGCTGTTCCTTTAGCCTGCATCATAGAATGAAATGTCAAGTGGAGCATACCTTCAGTTAAACCCATAGACCTATAGCAGAGACAAGAGACAAACTGCAAGCTTCATGAAATGTGAGAAAGAAATAGATATTTGCTTATGTAAACCACTTTGATTTATTGGGTTGTTTGTTATCCAGCCAAAGCTGACTAAAATAGGTTGATATAATGATCAACTGTTAAAATGAGTATAATATTATTATTTAAGTAGATGGTTATTTTCTCCTTGAGAAGCATCCACCTGAACAACTGCAAAAGTTTGGTTTTCAATGGATGACAAAACAGTGTCATTTATTATCACAGTTGGGAAGGAATAATTTTCTTAATTCATTATTGAGTCTTAAAATGTCAACAACCTAAGTATCTATGTTTATTACCATAAATAATATATTTATAAAAAATTCCCAAAGAGTTTCAAATAAAATTACTGCTGTATCTGAAAAACATTATTACATCCTGAAATGATATCTGCAGAATGATGCAATTTAAAGGTATTCTTTTTCTGGTCATTTCCCTCAGAATTGATTTGGGAAGAGTTTATATTTGCTTATGACAAGATTTAGTTATAATTATTAACTAAAGACTTAATGAGGGCTTCCCTGGTGGCGTAGTGGTTGAGAGTCCACCTGCCAATGCAGGGGACACGGGTTCGTGCCCCGGTCCGGTCCGGGAAGATCCCACATGCCGCGGAGCAGCTAGGCCCGTGAGCCATGGCCACTGAGCCTGCGCGTCTGGAGCCTGTGCTCCGCAATGGGAGAGGCCACAACAGTGAGAGGCCCGCGTACCACAAAAAAAAAAAAAAAGACTTAATGAGATGATCTGATATTAGACCTTTGAAACTTTCCTCAATTTTATTAAATGTCTAGTTGTACTACAATTTTATCCATAAACTTTCAGTGACATGAAGGAAAGGTTTGTGTGTTTTTCATCTTCATATTTCCTGTTTGTTGCAAAAGCTGATCCAGAGAAAGCATTTAATAAATGGTAAAAATAGGTATTATTACAATTCAGAAATCCTAATTTATTAAAGCAAGTATCAAGGCATTAGAGAACCTTGCCCATCTATGTTTTTGTGCCTTTTCAGTAACCTAGTAGTCATAAACTCTATTTCTATATCACTTGGCAATTTACAAAGCACTTCATATGCCTCATCTTATCCAGGTTTTACAACTATGTGAGCTGTATCTACTTCTGATTTACATATAGGGACTCAGAGTTATTGCCCCAAATCACATTTAGTAGGTGTTAAAATCAGGATTGATCAACTTCTTACTCCATAGCTTATGTTCTTTCTTCTCAGTCATTCTGCTTAGAAAGTGAATACTGAGGCAGGAAAACAAATCAGAAAAAATAGAAATATTTCTGTCTTATGACCTTTTTCATTATCTAGAAAATTGAGAAATTTATGGCTCGAAAATATACTCATAGACTAGCTCTAATTTTGTAAACTCTACAGATTATACTTCTAATATGAAACAAAAATTGAGTATATTTTACAGGAATTCTAGAGAATCTCAAAGTAAATGCCAATGTTATTTGTATAAGCTTTACAAGTGTTAGAAAATTTAAGGATAAAATAAACCTAAGAGGAGAACAAATATCTTAAAGAATTTCAAATCAAAGTATTCAGTTAGGAAGGACAAAAACCTATTAGCATAATCTTGTTAAAATGAAGTATCACCTAATTTTGCTTATCATACATCCAAATTATATTTAACTCCTTGAAGACGTGTCAAAATATGTTAATGCCACTAATATACTAAATAATACAAAACTTTCTGAAGATAAGTATGACTTTTTCTAAAATTAGATTGTTAGGTTAAACTCTGATAAAATATTTCATTTCTTTATAGAGATATCATTAATTTTAAAGAAGTACTTGTCAATTTACAAGTATTTATTGAGACTTCCTTCTGTTCATTACTTTGTAGATAGATGAGATGTCCAGATTGTGGTAGGAAACCTTAAGTTGGTCCCCAATGATTCCTGCTTCCTGGTGTCTGTATCCCTGTGTAATCCCTTTCTCTCAAATATAAGTGGGACCTAGTGACTTTCTTCTCACAAATAGAATAGTGAAGAAACCTTGGGTTGTCACTTCCAAGATTAAATTACAGAGACTCTGGCTTCCATCTTTGGCATCATCTCTTACGCAGTTTTTCTCAGAGCCCTCACTCTGGGGAAGACAGCTGCCATGTTGCAAGCTGCCCTATGGAAAGGCCCAATTGGCAAGAAACTGATGTGTGTGGTCAATCAGTGATTACACGAGACCTGGCAACAGCCCTGGGTATAAGTTTGGATGCAAATCTTCCCATAATTGAGGCTTGATATGACCAATGACTCCAGCCCCAGCTGACACTTTGGAGACTGCAGCCTCATGAGAGACTCTGAGCCATGAGAAAACCTGAGCTGAGCCAGAGGCACCCAGCAAAGCCAAATTCAGATACTTGACAGACAGATACTGTGAGATAATAAATGTTTGTTACTTAAGCCACTAAGTTTGGGGGTAATTTTTTATGCAACAATGGAAAACTAATACATAGGGCATATTCCATCCTCACAAGATCTTAATAATAAATTAAGATTTTAATGAAACATTACACAGAAGTCCAAAAACTGGTGACATAAAATGAGTGGATAAATGCAAAGGAGGTAGGACTATAGTCAAGCCTCAACAACTAAATTCTTTAATTGATTATTTACTTGTTCCTGAAATTGGAGAAAAGGATTTTATGTAATGTTTTAAACTTTCATCTTTATGCATATTATTATGTCATTAATGATAATAATCACTTTCTGTTAACCACTGGAACATGCTGGTATATGAATAGGGCTCATGTTAGAATTAGTTTGGAAGACCAGCATGTCCTTTGTGATTTCACAGTATCTGGCCTTGCACAGGAGATAAAATTAAGATCTACAGATTTAAGGTAGTACAAATTCCTCTTTTAAGTGAACATCTGCTATTATTTTATTGGTCTGGATCTATTTTTTCTTGTCATAAAATATGAATTGAATTTTCTTGGGCAACTGGCTCTAGAAGTGGGCTCTGATTGCCTAATTAGTCAATTATCATATTCCTTCTCCTTGGCCTTATTAGTTCACTCAGTTTGGGCCAATAGGAACCAGGCCCAAGACCCTCTTAACTGAAGGAGAGAATCAATTTCTTTCCTCTGTCTCAACCTCTCTCTCTCAATATCTTTCTGTCGTCTTGAATCCAAAAGTGCATACACTGGAGCTATTCCCCATGTCATTTCACTACATGAAGTCTGAGAATGAAGCCAACACAAAAAAGAGAGCAGAATTGATAGGAGAGGGAGAGAAATCAGGCCCTGGTGCTCTTGCAGTGTCAAGAGGCCAACTCAGATTTTGGGATTCCCAATGAAAAAGCCAATGAATTTCCACTCTGCTTAAGACGGTGTCTTTGAGTATTTATTTATTTACATTTCATTCACTCAGTTTATTCATTTTTTCAACAGAATTTACTCTGAGTGCTTATTCTTTGCAAGTAAGTATCCCAATTGTTATAAGAATTAAATGTGTGTAGGACTAAGTACCCATACTCAAGATCCAATAGGGAAAGAAGATGTGCCCACAAATATTTCTTTTATCTGGAAGTGTGCAATAAATACCATATATTTTCCTTCTTCTTTACTTCTAATGTTTTCAGTTTTGGTTATAATCCTTACCTGTTGATAAACTCTGCTGCAAACTGCCTGCCCCCTCACTATACCTCCCTTACCATCTCTCTTATTTCATGTCCCACCGCTCTGCCCTTGGCTGACTCCACTCCAGCTCTTACTGGAACACGCCCATCAAACCACAGTCTCAAGGTCTTTGCACCTGATCTTTCCTCAGTCTGGAATTCTCTCTCCACACAGATCCACAGGGCTTGCTTCCTCATATCTTTTAGGTTATTTCTCAAATGTCACATTTAAATAAGGCATTACTTGTCCCCTTTCAAAATTGATTGCCCCCTCATACACACTACATATCTCTTTTCCTTGGCTTTTATTCCATTGCATTTATCACCATTTGACTATGTTATATAGTCTATATTTCCTCTCCACTTTGATTTTATTTTATGACCTCCACCAGAAAATAAGCTTCATGAGGGCAGGGATTTCGAGGAGATTGACACAGAAGCAGACACTATGCGTGGGTGTAAGGATAGAATATGATAGAAAAACAACTAATATAACCCAAAGAATTGGGGGAATCTCTGAAAAAGCCTGAGCCTGAATACTAAAGAATGAATTTCAGAGAGCCAATCAAATGGACAGAATATAACAACTGCAGCACTGGTCTGTCAACAGAGCTCAACGTTTCTATCATGCCTTCCATCAATCAGCATTTTCACTGGTCTCCTTTTCCCAAATATATGAAATCAGAAGTAAAAAGCTATCAAGTTTTATTTTCTCATACGACTCAGAGAAGAGCATGGTCTCATTCCTTTTGGCTTAAAGCTTTACCTCTTCTAGGAATACAAATTCATTTAAGCCTGAGATATTTCTTTCAACCCCATATTATTTTGATTATTGCCTTTTCAATATGAAATAAAACTTATTTATGAATACAGAGAAAAATTTTAAGCAAGACAATATAGTTAATTTAAAAATAAGAGTCGGGCTTCCCTGGTGGCACAGTGGTTGAGAGTCCGCCTGCCGATGCACCGGTCCGTGAAATTCCCGCATGCCGCGGAGCAGCTGGGCCCGTGAGCCATGGCCGCTGAGCCTGTGCATCCGGAGCCTGTGCCCTGCAACGGGAGAGGCCACGACAGTCAGAGGCCCGTGTACCACAAAAGAAATAAAATAAAATAAAAAATAAGAGTCGGGACTTCCCTGGTGGCGCAGTGGTTGGGAGTCCACCTGCCATTGCAGGGGACACAGGTTCGATCCCTGGTCCAGGAGGATCCCACATGCCGCCGAGCCACTAAGCCCATGCACCACAACTACTGAAGCCCACTTGCCTAGAGCCCATGCTCCACAACAAAGAGAAGCCACCACAGTGAGAAGCCCACACACCGCAATGAAAAGTAGCCCCCTCTCACCACAACTAGAGAGAGTCTGCATGCAGCAACGAAGACCCAACACAGTCAAAAATAAATAAAATAAATAAATTTAAAAAAAAGATAAACTGAGGCATATTAAACATTTAAAAAAATTTAGAAAAATAAGTCATACTTGTTTGTCATAAATTCATAGGACTGCTAGTTTTTAATTTCAATTATTTTTGCAAATTGGAGTTTTAAAATTACATTAGCAAAACTATGCAACTCAAACTTCTGGTTTCCATCTCCATATGTAAGGATTTTGGAAGTTGCCACTCCATCCTAACAGCAAGGAAAAAACTGAACAGACTGAAAAATCAACAACTCTTCTTGGATCTATAAGAGAGGGGAGAACACAGGCAAACTATATATATATATATATATATATATATATATATATCTCCTCTCTCCTCACCCAGTTCCTCTTACTTCTATCATCTTGATTAGCGTGGTACATTTTTTACAATTGATGAGCAAATATTGGCACATGATTATCAACAAAAGTTCATAGTTTATGTTAGGGTTCACTCTTTGTGTAATACATTCTATGGGTTTTAACAAACATATGATGTTATATATCCACCATTAGAGTACAATATAGAATATTTTCACTGCCATAAAAATCCCGTGTCCCCTCCTATAGTCTTACTTAAGGAAAAAAATCTGTATATCCTTTTAATAAGTTTTCCAGGCAGTTATTAAATATTTGCTTTTACCAACACCCTTCTTCTGACTGCCTCTGGAAAAGCCAACCAGATATGATATATATAGAAAAGAGTATGTGTGTCACCTGGTGGAGTGTGGGGAGAGAGTGTTTGTTTGTTTGCTCTCTTACAACTGGACAATTAAAGAGCCAAATGAAAAATAAGCAAAAATTATTAACTGGTCATAAAATTATGAAAGTATTAACTACGAATAAAGTATTATGGAGGTTCACTAAGCCAGGTAGAAGCTAGAAATGACATCTGAGAAATACTATGCAAGTTTAACATAATTTTATAGGAATAGAGCAGTGACTCAGGTTATTAGGTTATATGTTTAAAACAGCAGTTCTCTATCTTTATTGTGCATCAAAATCACGTTAGGTACTTTTTTTTTTTTTGCGGTACACGGGCCTCTCACTGTTGTGGCCTCTCCCGTTGCGGAGCACAGGCTCTGGACGCGCAGGCTCAGCAGCCATGGTTCACGGGCCCAGCCGCTCCGCGGCACGTGGGATCTTCCCAGACCGGGGCACGAACTCATGTCCCCTGCATCGGCAGGTGGACTCTCAACCACTGCGCCACCAGGGAAGCCCGGTACTTATTAAATTTAAACTTTGTGTTCAACTCTCAGAGAATCTAAGTATTGCTGATGTGGTGGCATCCAGAAATCTGCTATTATTAACAAGAAAGTAATGATTCTGATTGAAGTAGTCCACAGACCAGACCAGGAGAAATAATCTTGAAAATGGGGCCAAACTTGAGCTCTCAGGCAGCTCTGCATAATTGCCCTGTGTAAAGGAACATATTTGTGCTCACTGTCAAAACAGACAGGTAGACATCACCTCACCAATTGACCCTGGCCTACCCATTCACTGTGTATATGAATTCTAGATTATTTTACTGATGGTTTCCAGGAAAGTAAAGCTTCCTCTCGAAAGCTGTTCCAGTATATAATTGTCATTGTATTCAAGAAGTTTTCATGCTTATGTGAACTGTATTGTATTTTCTATGATTTGTCAATGTGTGCCTATTCTGTTTTGTTTATGACTCAGTGATGACTAACAAGTGACCTCCATTCTCCATGTGAAAACAATGATGGAACCAATTCCAATCATTTTCTTCTTTCAGATTAACTCTCTCCCACCACTTTAACCTTTCTTCAGAGTGCTTCTTCTCCATCCCTTGACTCATTTTTATTATCCACCAGATTCTTTTCATCATCTTAAAGCTATTGAAAACTGACACAATAATCTGATTGTTACTAATGTAGAATATAGTAGAATGATTCTAGAACTCTGTAAGGGCAACTTTCAGACTGCTACTACTAGTGGTATTTAAATAGGGCTGTGTGGTTTACAAAATGTTTCCAGGTGCATTATTCTACTTATTAGATAACTCTGTGAGGTGGATTTTAGTACCCTAATTTTATAGATGAAAAATATCTAGTCTTAGAAGTGGTAAAGGGCTCGACTCCAATTTATACAACAAATATGTAACATGCAAAATGTTAACTCAAATTCCCTGCACTCATTACTACTCCTGTATATTTCATTTTAATATGGGATAGCAGGAAATCAGTGAAATGGCAGATCTGACTGGGTGAGCGTCAAGAACAGTAGTTAAGTTTCATACCTGTCCACGAATTATTCTAGAATGCAAGCCAACAACTCTATTCTCACCACAGTCCTCCAGATGAAGTTTTGTTCAAGACTGGACTTGATCTTGTGCTATACTACTGCAATGGAATCACCTCCAATTCCCAACCAGGCTGCAGATTTATATTCTTGCTGGTCATCTGTCTTTTTATTTTAATTAATTAATTAATTTATTTATTTTTGACTGCGTAGGGTCTTCGTTGCTGCGCACGGGCTTTCTCTAGTTGCGGGGAGTGGGGGCTACTCTTTGTTGTGGTGCACGGGCTTCTCATTGTCGTGGCTTCTCTTGTGGAGCATGGGCTCTAGGTGAGCAGGCTTCAGTAGTTGTGGCTCACAGGCTCTAGAGCACAGTCTCGGTAGTTGTGGCGCACGGGCTTAGTTGCTCCATGGCATGTGGGATCTTCCCGGACCAGGGCTCGAACCAATGTCCCGTGCATTGTTAGGAGGATTCTTAACCACTGCGCCACCAGGGAAGTCCCTGGTCATCTCTTTGAATGCACTAGGTAACAGAGAATTTTAAAGTTGTGTCTGAATTTAGTTCCACAGTGATGCACACTTTTTTCCTTCTCTGAGTCACTGTTTTCATTGTTTTAGTGAGATTTACCCAGATAGAATTTACATACATAAAATTGTACTAAAATTCACCTTTCTTTGTGTGGCCTCCAATTAGTTTTGACAAATGCATGTAATAATCTAACCACCACAACAATCAAATGTAGAATATTTCCATCATCTCCCCCCACATCCTCATATAACCCTTAATTGTCAAACCTCGGCTTTACCTCTACCTCTTGGAAACTAGTGATCTGATTTTAGCTATTATACTTTTACTTTTTTCGGATGTTACACAAATAAAATATGAAGTCTAATTTTTGAGTCTAATTTCTTTCACTTACCATAATGCTTTGGAGATTTGTTTGTATTATTGGGTTTAGTGGTAGTTTGTTTTTTTTAACTTCTGAGTAATATTCCTTTACTGACGGACATGGGTTATTTCCGGTTTTTGATGTTATGAATAAAGATGCTATAAACATTCATGTATAGGTGTTTGTGTAGACATATATTTCTTTCTCGTTCAAAAATAACTATGAGTGGTATTGTAGGATTATCTGGTAAGTGTATGCTTAACTTTATAAAAAGCTGCCAAACTGTTTTCCAAAGTATTTGTACCACTTTGCATTCCTACCAGCGATGTAAATGAGCTCCAGTCTCTCATCACCTTCACCAACACTTGTATGGTTCGTTTTTCTGTTTTTAACTTTAGCCATTCCAGTAGATCTGTAGTAAACTTTGGTTTTAATTTGCATTCCCCTAATGATATGTGATGTTGGGCATATTTTCATGAGCTTATATGACATCTATCTCATCTTTGGTGAAGTGACTTTTCAAAACTTTTGTCCCTTCTTTAGTTGAGATTTTTTTCTGAGTTTAGAGTTTTAAAAGTTTTTATACTAAATACAAGTATTTGTATCAAATATGTATGGCAAGTATTTTATCTCAGTATATGGTGTAACTTTTTTACTTTCTTAATAGTATCTTTCAAGGAGAATTTTATTTTTTTTAATTTTGTGAAGTTAAACTTATCAAAAAAATTTTTGGCAGTTCATGATTTTTGTTCTCTAATATATGATTATGTTTTCTTCTAAAAGTTTTATTGTATTAGTTTAGCTTTGTGATATATTTCAAATTACCTTTGTTTTGGCATATAGATATCCAGTTTTTCCAGCATCATTTTTTGAAAAGACTATTCTCTCTCCATTACCATGACATCTTTATTGAAAATCAAGTGATCATTGTGTAGAGGGGTGGCCCTTATTTCTGGATGCTCTCTTTAGATTTATTGATCTGCATGAATAGCCTCTCACCAATACAACACTATCTTGATTACTATAGCTTTATAGTATATCTTAAAATCGGATAATGTGAGTTCTTTCATGTTTTGACTATTTTTTATTAGTTCATATGAATAAATTGAACGTGGTGAAAGAAAAAGCACAGAACAAAAGTGCAATGCAAAAAAAAAGTAAAAATGAAACAAAGGAAAGACTGTTAGACAAGAAATACATCCTCCCATTCAGTTGAATCATATTATGTCAGCTGTTCCCCCCTCATTTCCAAGGGTCCTGATACTTAATCTGTATTATTTTCTGATAAATGCCTCTGGACAGTTATTTTATCTTAGTAACTTGGAACATCTTAATAAAGCTAAGTTAAAGAACTTAGATGGAATTAAAAGTGCACAGTTTATATAAAGCAAAAGTATACCTTTTATTTCAAATACAAAATATATGGAATGTTCACGCATTAACACTGTAAACCTGTAAGACACCAGTATTCTTCATTACTGCATGTTCTTCTATTTACCTGCTATCTGTGTACGACATGTCAGGACTATGCTACCATGACACTGTTACTTAACGGTCAAGATAAATACAACAAAGATGGTGAGATTCTGACAATATGAAAACAGTCTTACTGATGGAGGAAAGGAACCCTTATGTACCTTTTCAGTATTTGGGAACTATTTTACACATTTGGGGAAGAGGTGGTCAGAGCAGAGAGGAGAAATCACTAGTGTCCTGTAGTTATTCTTCAATGGTACAAGTGGAACTTCTTAATGTCTTTGAGGATGTTTCTGATCATCAGTTAGGTTTGAGAACTATAGACCCTCTGCTAAGGCCCCATTACCCTTCCCATCTTGCCAGTCTTGTAATGTATTCACTTATTTATTTTTATTCAAAGAAAAACAAAATTATATAAACAAATATATGTTAATGCAACATTATGTGATAATATGCTCATAGCTCTTTGGATTCTAAATACAGATAATGCAGCGTGAATATTCATGGTTAACTGGACTGCATATTCTTATTTGCACTGAAAATTGATGGGGATAAATGAAACAGCCTTGCATACAAATTCTTTTGACTACTTGCTTTCAACATCCTATTGCTTTCCAGCCCTATTTAGCTCCATTTATATTGCCTTTTGCATACGAGTGAAAATCATCCACAATATTGTAAATACATGTTAGAGATATAATCCATTAGTCCATGCCACAAGTGAGGAAGAGGAAAACAGATCACAAACTAAAAAAGTGCATCAGTGGACATGAATCCATTAGGAAGGAGGGTGGGGTCTTCTTATGACTGTGAAATGTACAAAATCAATGTCATTTTTCTTAAGACTAGGTAGTCAAAATGACGTAACTCTGATGCATTATAAAGATGAAGTCCAAGGTGACCAAAATGTAACCAAAAAAAAAAAAATCTTTGCCAGTAACCAAACTAAAAGCTAAGTAAGAACTATTTAGTCTTTTTTTTTAAAACATGAATTTTGTCTGTTTTATTTGTTCTTACATTCCCACATCCAGAGCAGTGCCTTGCATACAGAAGGTGCACAATAAGTATTTTTCTAAATGAATCCAGACCTGTTTTATTGCAGATAATGCTTCTTTTCATTGCCTCCAGTTATTCCATTTACAAAGTATTTTCCCAAGATCTCTCCATAACTCTCAGAGATGTCATTTTCATTTTAGAGTTAAAGTTCAGAAGAGGAGAAGTGACTTACCCCAGGTCATTCAGTCAGTGGCAGAGCTGAACTTCAAACCTAGATCTCCAGGGCCAGAAAGCCTCAATGTCCACAGCACTCCCAATAACCTGTCCCACAGTAGGAAAGCAGTGAAGAAGCCAGTCCCCACAACGCAGAGCAGGCCGGTTCCCAGAAGAGTTACTCTGCATGGACACCAGGTGGCGCCCATCCACCGAGTAGTTACCCTAGTCTTTGATAGCAACTTGATAAGGTAAAAAAAAGTTTATCAGAAACCAAAGTTTGAACCATCAGTTTCATTTGCTTCCAACTGCCCTGCTTTTCCTTCATTGACCACTCGCTCTTTGGGTCTCAGTTTCCCTTCTGTCAAATGTAAATATTAACAGGTACTTCCTAACCAGGCGATACGTTATGGTGGCCATGCACAGCCCATATTCAACAAGCATGCATCCTACTTCTTCCGATAGGGCCCAGGGTAATCTCCAGCTGTACAAAATTCTTCTTAGCCCTGCACATTGCCAGAGAATGATTTCCAGCAGGAGTGAGAAGGAAATTCCTTTTTGTTGATCACCTACTGTGGTAGGTGGGAAAATTGACCCCTACATCCTAATCCCTGGAGCTTGTGAATGTTACTTTATGTGGCAAAGTGGGGGGGGGGTGGCTCCTTTGCAGATGTGATTAAATTAAGGATCTTGAGATGGGGAGATTATCCTGGATTATCAGGTAGACCCTAAATACAATCCTATGTATCCTCAGTAAGAGGAAGACAAAGGGAGATTTTACACAGACAGAGCAGAAGGCACAGGTGTGGCTTCAAATCAAAGAATACCAGCAGCCACCAGAAGCTAGACAAGGTCAGGAACAGATTATCCCCTAGAGCTTCCAAAGGGAGTGCAGCCTGGCCCACACCTTGATTTTGGTCCAGTGAAACAGGAGCAGAACTGCGACCATGGGGCAGAGGCAGGGCAGAAATCCCACCTATGAACTGGGTTCAAGATATGCTGGAGGCAGGGAAGGGAGCACACTACTGGGGACACCCAGACTTTAGGTCTGCTCACCAACCATGGTGATTCCAGAGGGTGCTGTCTAGAGATGTCTTTGAGTTCCTTTCACACACACAGAGACTGTCTTGCCCCAGACTCTGCCAGAAGGAGTGGAGGGGTTGGTAGGGCGGCAGGTGAACCCAGCATCTCTGCATCCTCTTTCCCGCGGCACCCCTCCCTCCACTGCTGCAGATCGGAAGAGCACTATCATGCTGTGGGTCAGAGGTCTGCTTAGGCAGGAGATAGATCTGAGATTTACTCAGTGTGTTATTTTGGGCTACTTAAGGAACTATTTAGTCTTGATCTTTTATTTATTTATTTATTTTTGCGGTACACGGGCCTCTCACTGTTGTGGCCTCTCCCGTTGTGGAGCACAGGCTCCGGACGCGCAGGCTCAGTGGCCATAGCTCACGGGCTGCCGTCCCGGACCGGGGCACTAACCCCTCGGCAGGCGGCCTCTCAACCACTGCGCCACCGGGGAAGCCCTTGATCTTTTATATTTAATACCTAGGTAGTTGAAACCCAAATGTTCTTTTAATGGTTTCTTTTATAATTCATGGACTTTAACCTTGGATTGATCCTTCTGAGTCAGAGAAACAATTTTTTATAAATTTTGATTTAAAAAATCATCCTTAAATAAACTTCTCTTAATTCATTTCCTTCCTATGGTTTGTTACATTGACTTTAAGATTATTCTAAATTATTTTTATAAGAAAAGGTTTCAAATTGATTACATTTCACTCAGTATTTCATATTTTTGCTTTAAGAGTCTAAATATTGTATATCTTTGATTATCTTCTTGCAACCAAGTCAAGTCCTACCCTAGCTGGCTTAGTATGCATTATAGTGATGGAAACGTAGTCCAGGATTTTGTTAAAAAACAACCTATTGCTGTCACCTACGGCAAGTATCAAATAAGCAAATGTTTTTCAGTGTCTTCAAGAACCACATACTACTGGAATCACATACGCATTACTGGACAGAGCAACATGAAAGATAGGTAGGCCATTCAGCCTTTGAAAGTCAGAGTGACTTTCATCATGAACCATATGGTTACTGAATTTCAGCATATCACATTTTCCTTTCAAAATGATTTCTAAGTATTTCTCTAAATGGAAGTAATGATGATTCCAAATTGAAATTCTGTAAAATAAATTAGAGCTTTAAATAAATTTATTGGACTTTGGAACTTATGATAATGGCTTGGCTCAGGTTTAAGACAAAAATAAGAATCTGTCCTTTAAGCTATGATCTTTGAATTTCTGTTTTATTTAGATGTGTTCAATTTTCACTCCAAAAGTAAATTTAAAGGTGCTTGATTTTTCTAATGTCTTCCTGCTTAAAGATTACTAGCATTTTCAGCTGAGGAAAACGCACTGGATTTTTCAGTTTTTCGCCATCTATATTATTTTTTAAATGAAAACCTTAAAACGGAAGAGCAAAGCCAAAACAAAGCAACAACAAAAAAAGACTTATTATTAGATGGGTGACTTAGCCAAAGGTTTGAGTAGAATCTTAAGGTTGATGGATGATCTTTAGACTATTTTTCCTTAGATATTTCATAATCTGGGACTATATTCAGGCCTAGCTGCCCTACCTAACTTCCGTACCATTGACGCAAATATTCTAACTAAGAAAAAAATGAAATCAGCTGCTAAAAACACATTTTAAGAGCAAGAAAAACAGTTTCTTCTCCCTTTACTGAAAATGTAGTTGGAGCCCACAAAATCCCTGGCTTAATAAATAGTAAGGGAACTTCAGCAATTCTACAGGACTAGTGTCAGTAAGGACACAATGAATGACCTTTATCACTGACTCTTGAATTCAGGCCTACAAGGTCTTAGATAAAACTTTCTTTTCACCTTCCCAACATTCTAGAGCACTCTTATCTGTACCCAGTACTCTCTATCTTCCCTCTTGCCTTTTCAAAGTCCCTAGGGTAAGGTATCATCTAGGATTTCTTTGCACTACGTATTTCCCATTAATGTTTCTTCTTTCTACTTCCCCTTAAAATTGAAATGCTAGTTTTTGTAATAATTCTTTCACTCTTTGGTGGTATTACTAAACCTCGTCTATGCATTTTTCTATCATCCTATCTCATTGATTCTAACATGCATATTTTTTTCATTTAGTAGCTTCTGAATTTACATCTTATATTTGATGTGTATAATTGACATAGTAATGTTTTGTTTTGCTCCCCTAAATGACGTTACTGTGTCAGTTGTGTTTCTTTCAATGGTGTTATGGAATAAAAGAAATACGTTTACCTAAATATTATTTCTGTAACACTAGTGGTATACGAGTGATTCTAGATGAGGCATTAATGAGCATTCTATTTCATGTTAATAGCTGTGTGTGTATTTTAATGTAGGATAGGAAAAGTAAAAGATTCACTTGAAACCCTTGACTTTACAGGCATTACTACTTAGGGTAAAACTAAGTTAAAAATTGATTGGATTCAAAGAAAAACCCAAAGTAAGTAATACTACAGAAACTACAGATGAGTCAGGAAAATCATGTCTCATAAGGACAAGGGATGTGCCTTATTCATCTTTGGATCCCTGGGGCTTCATAATTAGCACAAGCTTATTGAATTTCTTTGAAGACTGAATATTTATCTCATTGAAGTTAGATTATGTGACAAAAAATTTACCCCAAAGACTGAGGTATCTAACCTATGAAATTTGTTTTTCAGGAATAGATGTGTTCTAAAGCTGAAGCTTATGATTCTGAATGATTTTAATTAGTAGATAAAATAGATATGTGATATCTAAGTGTGTGGAAGGTGTTGACTGTTTCCACCACCACCACCAGCTTTGCCCATTCATTCCTCTGCAAACCTGAAGACAGAAGTCATTCTCATTATACTCCTTCTGTAGAAGGCCTGCTCACTCCTATTTAAAAAACTTGAGAATTAGAGTAAAGCAGAAGTGTCTAAACTGTTATGTTTCATAAATACCTTTTCACTATGTGATACATAGAGTAGAATACAGGTTTAACACTTGGGTTGTTTGTTAGGGTTAGGGGTTTGATTTCCCTCTACCTTGGCACTTGTCTCTCCTCACTCTGTATATAGGGTTTAATGCCAAGGGTTTGAGCTCCAGGAGGATGACATCATGGGTTGGTATGTTTTTCTATCCCTTTGGGAATCTTGGCAAGGGACTATAAGAACGGATTCTGGAAATACTCCCCATGCATCTGCAAGTTTCAAGAATACAGAGAGAGCCCAGTCTCAGACCTGGGTGTAGAGAAGGGCTTTATATTATACCCGTGTAGTGAGAAATTATTGTAAGCAGTAAAATAAGCACTAGACTGGAAGTCAAATGTCCTGTTCTCATTTATACCATCACTGTTTTGTTCTAATTTGTTCCTCCTTTCTTCGTAGCTCAGTTTTTCTTTGTTGTAAGAATAGGGGCTTGATCTAGATAGATGATTTCCGAGGCTCCTTCCATCATGAAGTTTCCTTGATTCTATCACAGTTAGCATAGTTAGACTATAGATGGGATAAGGAAGGAATATAAAATTAACGAGTTTAACTGTCATTACCCACCTGCATGAATGTTTATTAGAAAAAGAACAACCCCCTGCATGTCATCAAAACAAATGATTCACTGTTAATTCCTTTGTTGACCTCTCCCACTTCCCTCCAAAATGATTTATTTCTGTTTTATAAACAGACTTAGATTATGAATAAAAATAACCAGAGCGATGGCCTCCATAGGTTCCCTTTGAGTGACCTGAGTGTTTATATGGAATTACAAAGAATCCTTACAACAAAGGGGATGTTAACCATAAAGAGTACCAGTGTGCAGTACATGTTGTATGAGTGTGTGTGTGTGTTTTTATCACAAAGTTGTTACAATTTACAGAAAAAAAGAATATGTGAAACATGTTCCCCTTTCAGATGAATCCTTTAAAGTAAACTTTCAAGTAAAACTCCCAAATGGATCTAGATTACAGCCAACTGCCTCCACCCTATCCCCAGTGACAAATACAAGACAGCTGCTAAATTTAACATGCCTTTACTGGAACACGGGTGCCTCCTGCACAATAGCAGGCTATGTGCTGCCAATCCACAGGATGTACTCAGTTTCTGAATTGCTGCACAGCAGCCCTGCTGATCCTTAATCCTTGTGAATACAGCACTGGCATGTGGCCAAGACCTTCAGAGAATTCATTTTTAAAGGAAAAAAAGGAACAAAAGGAAAGAAAAAAGCTCAAAGCAACATATTAAGACACATCCTGTGAGGGAAAAATTTTGAGATGAGGAAAAAATTATTCAATAAATACATTTAAAGACAGGCGTCTCCAACAGACAGATAATTTGTATCCTAAAAGTTCATTTGCAGACCAGCTGTTAGGAACACATTCTCTGTAGAAACAATGTTTTACTTGTCAGCTGTGTTCTCAGGTAAGGCCATATAGTCCTATTTAATTAAGAGTGTTTCTGATGTAGGTAATATACAAATGATATTGAATCCATGACTTATATCAATATGTCTGTCGAAAAGGTAATCAGATATGCATCGTGTCTGCTGTCAGCCTGATTCATTCATTTGTTCGTTCATTCAGTTGGTCACTGAGACTTAATATGTTGCATGTGGGAATAATGTGGCTAACAAAACAGGTGTCATCCCTACCTTCATGGAGCTTTTTAAAATCATGATTGATGATGCTTAGATACTAGCTACATGCAAAAAAGGCAAATGGATTTTCCAATATACAGTATTCACAATTATGACTCAGTCATGGGACCTATATTTACAGGTAGGACAAATGGGATGGGAAAGGGGGGAAGTCAATTCAATGAGTGACATATCAGATATGGGTGTCAGCAACTTGGGTCTGAGTGGTCATGTTACCAGCTAGTATCTACGGCTTGGGAAAAACTGTCAAAAGGTAAATAGGTTAGAGTATCATTAGTGGGAAAGATATTTACCTGCATGGTAGTCATCTATCTCTAAATTAGAAATATAACCTTCCAGTACTGATATATCAATAACTTCATATGCCTGTCTTAAGGGGTTAAGGGATTAGGCCCTGAAACTCATTTATGTCTGTGTGTCTTGGACCTGTTGAATTTGTCTGAAGCATAGTCATTAGCTAAGATAAGGATGATCCTTTCTTTAGATGAGACTTCATTTCTTTACCTATTTTCTTCAGCATCTGGGTCCAGTCTCACTTGCGATCATGTGGCAGGCACCATCATCACTGGAGCCCATTTGCTTTTTATCAGCAGTTCCAACATCCTTCAGTAGACAGGATATGCTTCAGAGTCTTCTGTTAGACCTCCCCCTAAGTTCCTGTAGAAGGCTCTGAACCCTGTAAACAATCAAGCCCTCTGTGCTTGACCTACCTTCTCTGCCTACTTGTCTAAGTTTCCACTGATGACTGAAACCCTTTCCATCTCCACGTCTCAGCCCCTACCATGAAAGTGACCTTTTAAAGTATTCTGGCAACTTTTTCATAATAGAAAAACGTTCTGCACATAAAAAAACAATACAGTAGAAGTAGACATCTACTCAAGCAGAGTTGTTTGTTCAAAAGGCTCAGAAGAATTTAGGATTGTGGTTGTGTGTGGAAGGTCTGGACTTCCTGTCAGTGTGACTTCATAAGCTGACTCCTACTAAGCCATGGCTCCCTATTACCACCTTCATGCATCACAGGAAGCAGCCTGCATGATTTCTCTTTTCAATTCTGTGTCTTTCCTTCTCTGTCTTATTGCTGGTGCCAAGAATAATCTTGGAGCTTTCTTCCTACTCTGTAATCCCCAAATTGGTCATTTTGGAAAATTTAAAGGATATTTCTGCAACAGTAAGATAAATAACTGGGAGTTTAAAGGTCCCTACATGTGTACTTCTTCTAATTTTCTTTTTTTTTTACTTTGTTTTTAATTGAAGTATAGTTGATTTACAATATTGTGTTAGTTTCAGGTATACAGCCCAGAAATTCAGATATGTGTCTGTATATATACATATATATATATATATATATGCATATCAGATTCTCTTCCCTTATAGGTTATTACAAAATATTGAGTATAGTTCCCTGTGCTATACAATAGCTCCTCGTTGGTTATCTATTTTGTATATAGTAGTGTGTATATGTTAATCCCAACCTCCTAAGTGAATATAGCCTTGTAGATATTACTTTTGGAGAAATTTTATCAACAAAGGGGATCCAAGAAGTTGGTTTACACTTGAGAGGTTCAGATTCAGTATTTTCTTAAGATGAAGGACGTAGAACATGTTTATATGTTCATTGTAAATGATTTGCTAAATAGAAATACCATATTTCTTCAATTCTAGGATCACATTTTAATGATTTCGTGAACATGTCTCATACCCATTAATTGAAGTATAGAATATTTGCATTTGCTTCTACGAGTTACCTTGTGTCCATATTCACCAAACTCCTCTTTAGGTTAAATTTTTTACTTGAGGTCTTTAAATATCAGTGGTAGCATGAATTTAGACTGGCAACTTGCTTGAAGACTGGCTTGTGTTCAATTCTTGGGCCAATTTTTTTTCTCTTCTTTACATTCTGTGTCAAGGTTGAGATTGACTCATTCTATTGCTGTCTCTTTCTGCCTAATGGACTTTTGTCTTCACACATCCTTATACTGAGGATGCAGGCCTTTGTTGTCCCAGTGTTTGGGAGTTTTCTGATAAGATTTCCTGTCTAAGCATATATAGTTTTCCTTAAAATTGTACATAAAGGCCATTACAAAAAAAGAAAAAAGAAAGGAAGAAAAGAAAAGAAAGAAAAGAACAAGTGTTGACAAGAATGTGGAGAAATTAGAATACTTGTGCATTGCTGATGGATAGGTGAAATTTTGCAGGTGCTATGGAAAGTGGTATGGTGGTTCCTTAAAAGATTAAACATAGAATATGATCCAGCAATTCCACTTCCAAGTATGTTACTGAAAAAGTTGAAAGCAGAGACTTGAATAGATATTTGTTCACCCATGTTTATAGCAGCATTATTCACAATAGTCAAAAAGTGGAATCATGTCCACCAGTAGATGAACAGATAAACAAAATGTGGTATTTTCATGCAATGGAATGTTATTCAGTCTTAAGAAAGGAAGCAAATTCTGACCCATGCTACAACATGGATGACCCTAGAAGACATTATGCTAGGTGAAATAATCCAGTCACAAAAGGACAAATATTGTATGATCTCACTTATAGAAGGTACCTAGAGCAGTCAGATTTATAGAGACAGACAGTAAAGTAGTGGTTGCCAAGGCCAGGATTGGGGTAGGGGCAGAGAGTGAGGGGTTATTGTTTCAGTTCGGAAGGATGATAAAAGTTCTGTAGGTGATGGTGGTAATGGTTGCACAACAATGTGAATGTACTTCATGCCACTGAATTGTACATTCAAAAATGGTAAGTGTTAAAATGGTAAATTTTATTTATGTATGCTTTACTACAATTAAAGAAAACAATATAAAGTACACAAAATAATGGTGCAACCTACAATTTATGCTGTTTTTATTAATAGATTTGATGAAATGTTAATAATTCCAAAGGAGGAAGGGGCTAAAATCTTTGAAAGGCTGAGATGGGGCTGGGATTTAGTTCAGAAGAACGAGGCCCAGTTTTTTATTGGAAGAACAAAGAGTCTATCACTGTGCAGGGGAGAGGGAGGTCAGAAAGCTTCGGGGCAGTTATGGTCACAAATTTATGTGTGTGAAAATAAGGGAGTTTCCTTTCTGGATGGCATCTTACTTCTAAATGATGTTTGAAGGGAAGTCATCAGGTGAGAGAGAAGTGAGGAAAGGGAGGTGTGGGAGATGAAATAGTTGTCTTGAAGAGTGGGAAGTTAGCCCTGGTCAGCAGTCCAGAGTTGCCCACTTGAGAACATAAACTAATTGAAAGTGAAATCAGTCTAAATAGTTGCACTGTTTATTCCCACGATGTTTGCCTGTTTGGGTGCCATAGGGAGAAGGCATATGCCTGGGTTTCTCCAATGTCAGGGCCATGCAGGGTAGAACAATGGTGAAAAGGAAGCAGGTATGGGTATTGAGGATCATTTGCAAAAAGTAATAAATAAAAAGTGATTTAAACGACTGACCTTGTGAAATGGGAATAATAATAGACTGTATCTCATAAGGTTGTGGTGAGTTGAATGTAACACGTGTAAAACACTGAGTAGTGTGCCTGGCACTGAGAAAGTACTCAATAAATGTTAACTTCGATACCATCATATTATTTACTATGGATTATGACATCTCTGTTAGACAATGCAGGAAGTGAAGACAGGTGAGAACTGGTGAATAATAAGAAAGTAGTGGATTAGAGATTTTGGTGAGAACAAAAAATAATTATTCTAAGGACTCTTGAGCAAATAAAGCAGAGCTAAATCTTTGAATGAATGGAGGGTTTAACAAGAGATTGGTGGGTAAAGCAATGAGGTGAGGGAGTGGGCAGTGTAACCTGATAGCACATGCTTCAGATGAGCAAGGTGTTGGCAGAAGGAAGAGGTTGTTATCTTTGGAAGCCATCAATGTAGAGCAAGGAGGATGTCCCCTTCTCCTCCTGGCCCTGAGGAATATGAGATGAGAAAGAAAAGAAAAACAGCTTTGATTCCATTTGAAGAGAAGCAGTTTCCTCAGGGGACAGCTCAGTTTCAACAAAAACACAGATGTGAAGGGAACAATCAGAGAAGAGACTAAGAATTTAAATAAGCTCACTGATTATGGATTTAGAGTTCAAAAGGGCAAAGTGGTGGGGTTTTAAGAGAAGGACTTTTCCTTTTCTTTTTGAGAGGTTGAGTTCAGATCAGAAGAGGTACATCAGAGTATGGGGTAATTTGGACTAAGAAGATAAGGATCTCTTGTTTTGACTGCTGTATATGGGAATGTGATAGAGGCACTTAGTTTTGCTCTCTAGACAGGGTTAAATACTCAAAACTGATGGAAATACTCAGGAGTCTGGGGCTGCTCACTGGAGTCAGAGTAATTATCAATTCAACCACACACTACTTTGTGCTATATATGTTTTGCCTATTATATTATTTTTAAATTCTGCTTGTATTCATGTCTGGTCTTCTTGAATAGACTCATACTTCCTGGGGAAAGATGCTTTCCTTTTAAGGTCATCATACTTCATTAACTAAATTACTGTATCTTGTAAAGGGTAGGTGTGCACTTTTTTTCATAAATTGATTTTTTTAATTACTTGAACCATAGAAGACCTGTTATTATCCGGTTTAAATGTATACTTAACTGTGTATAGACAAATAGTAGTTTTAGGACAAGAGCCCAATATTCTCTATTCTTAATCTTGGTACGACAATATTTTATGTTCAATGGGGAATATGGGATAGAAGAAAATCCACGTATCAGACTACAGATGTTAGTTGAAATGAAATATAGAGTATATTGTGGTACCTGCCATGTATAGTTGTCTTTTTTTTCTTGCTCTTTTTGAATACTTTACACAGTCCATAGACGTTGGAGAGGGAAGCAAAGAAACAAGATTACCTGGAGATTGTTTTCTTCTCTAACCAAATGGTTCCTATCAGACCTTTTAGCAGCTAAGGTACTGCAAACAATTTTGTATAAATGTCTTTGCCACTAGATTTTCCACAAATCAAATACATTCTTGGATCCAAAAAGAAATAAGAAGGAAGAAGCATGTGGCAAAGTGGAAAAACCATTTGTTTCATCACAGGAATTGAACTTGATACATAGGTCAGAGATAATTTATACATGGTAATGATTCTTCCTAATGTCCCAAGTAACTTTTTGTCCCAACTTTAGCCCCTGGATTACTTCTAATTCAAATCTTTTGGAACTCTATCCCCTTAACCTCTCCTGAGCAAGGAATATAAGCATTGATGAGCACAGCACAATAAATGGACAAAATGTGTAAAATTCTTAATATAAATATTCCTAGAATGATTTAACAATTGTATGTCAGAACACCCTGTTCACTTATCATTGCACAAGACAAATATTAATAAGAGCCTTTTACAAACAGATTTGATCACTTTATAAACCTTATCTGAATATCTGGAGTATTTTTGACATTTGTCTCTTTGTTCTCTTTTCTTTAATATTAAAATAGTATGTATCAAAGTCTTATGATTGACATTTTATTTTTCTCTCTATCAAAAGAACTTGAATATAACATCTAGCAATCTTTATTATTGCCTTCATTTTTAAGAACACTTTGTTACTGATTGCTTGCAAATTTTACTTAAATACCACATATACCCTTATTCTCAGTGGGTATAAAATGTATTATTTGAAGGAACAGTTATATTTCTATTTCCAGAGTACAATAAAAACGTATTAACATCAACTACCAGACACTTTATTTTTTAAACTATAACAAAAATAATCTAAAATAATTGAATTACTGTCTTTAAAAAAAATTACCTTAACCCAGGACTGGCAAAATCATTGATACTTTAAATCAAATCATAGTAAAATTTCACCACAGATTTCACTTCATAAAATAGTAGTTTAAGAAAATTAACTGTATAACTTCAAGTCTTTTAAGTCTTATGAAATTATTATACATTAAGGATTTCATTTTAGGGTAGCAGTAAACCAAGTAGTTCATGTTATGTATTTTATAGATAAATAACCCAAATTTTCTGCTAGAAATAAATGATAATTAATAAATACTTCCCCAAGCTGTCAATTTTTCTGCCATTTAGAATCTAAAATCTGTATTAAAACCTCAGTGCGAAAATGGCTATGAACCAGCTATGATTCTGTGAGCTTAATTCGGAAGTATAGTAGTCCCCCCTTATCTGTGGGGAATACGTTCCAAGACCCCCAGTGGATGCCTAAAACCATGGATAGTACTGTCATATATATTTAAAAACACATATAAAAACATTATTTTATCTCTCTATATAATGTTTTTACCTATACATACATACTTATGATGAAGTTTAATTTATGAATTAGGCATAGTGAGAGATTAACAACAATAATAATAAAATAGAACAATTATAACAATATACCGTAATAAGTTATGTGAATGTGGTCTCTCTCTCCCTCAAAATATCTTGTACAAATTTAATGCCTTTTCCATCTTACCCAAGCAGTTATTATGCACTGTGGTCATAACTTTTGCAGTTTGAGGTACAATGGCAAAAGCAGCATGGATTTCTCTTTCTTCACAATTTCATGGATAGAGGATTTGTTCTTACCATAGATGTTAGCAACTTCAGCATATGGTTGTTTTCTTTTTTTATTAAGTCCAGAACTTTCACCTTTTCACTTAAAGGAAGCACTTTACAGCTTCTCTTTGGCATATTCAAATTGCTAGCCTCTCTCCTCTTGTGATTGGGGCAACTTTTAAGTAAAATAAGGGTACTTGAACACAAGCACTGCCATACTACCACAGGCAATCAGATAACGGAGGTGCCTACTAAGTGACTATCAGGTAGGATATGCTGGACGAAGGGCTGGTTCACATCCCAGGCAAGATGGAACTAGACAGCATGAGATGTCATCACTCTACTGAGAACACTGTGCAATTTTAAGCTCACAAGCTGTTTGTCTCTGGAATTTTCCATTTAATATTTTTGTGCCATGTTGACTGCTGGTAACTGAAACCCTGGGAAGTGAAACCACAGATAAGGTGGGACTACTGTACCTTCATGAAGTGCCGTGAACATTTGATTCTTGTTATTTTACTTAGTGAATATTTAAATGGGTTTTTAAATGGCTGAATAGCTTTGGGAAAAAACTGAGGCTCTTTTATTTTCAAAAGCAAAATGATTTTCCTTCACTTTAATAGACACTCATACAACTGAAAAGCAAGCTAAACCCTCAAGATGAGCATTCAGAAGCAAAGGGAAACATTATTACAAAATTGCTATTTATTAAAACACAATTATATTTTAGACTGACTTTCTGAAAGCTCTGCTACAAGATTACAGGCAAGACTGAAGGGAAAAATCTTTGGGATATTGAAAAAGAAAATGCCTGTTACCCATAGATAGAGTTGAGTTGCAGTAACTTTTCCAAAGCCACACAGCTAGGAAATAGCAAAGCTCTATCACAGGTTTAGTTCTGACTCCTGATGCCCTTGTTTCTTTGCTACTACGCTGAGTCCCTTTCTATAAAACCTACCAATGTAGAACATGGAGCAAGCTACACACTGTCTGAACATGGAGCACTGTGATCAACAGAGAATCCAGTAACCGAATTGTGAAGATTAGAATTTCATTGCATAAGTGTAGGATAGTGAGGCTATTGACGCTGTTCTTGTGTGTCATCATATGGTTCCTCTACATGCCTATCAGCAAGAATGTTATCTGAAGTCAGCAGTTCAGCACTGCACAGAGCCAGTGGAAGAAAACCTGCCCTGTCTCAACAAGTCTGCTCTCTAGACTTTGTGTTTGACAGTATTCACTTCAAAGTGACCTCTGCCAGATATACAACAGGACTTGTTCAATGATAGGAAACTCGACATTAGACTCATCTCAGAAAAAGTTACAACAGTGGTCCCAGTCCCACACAGACTGTATTTCCCCAACTCTTTCCAATAAAGCAAACCTCTGACTAATGTAAATTTTCTTAATTGTTTATGTATTTGTTTATTTTTCTTATCATGTCTATAAATATGGCCTGTAATTTAAAATTTTTATGAATTGAACACAATTCTCACCCTTAGTAGAATTCAAAATCTATCTTATATTTTGTTGCATAACACACTAGGCCAGACCTTAGTGATAAAACAACCACTACCACCATTTTATCAGATATTACTATTTTGGATGGGGAATTCAATTAGACCTGGCTGGGTGATTTGGTGCCACATGATACTGATTGAAGATATGTACGCAGTGAATGCGTGGTCTGGTCTGCAGCGTCATGATGTTTTTACTGAAATGCCTGGCACCTTGCTGGAGAAAAGCAGAAAACCGGGTTCAGTTGGGTCCTTCTATCTTTCCATGTGGTCTCAGAATCTCTCCATCTGCACTCTCCAATCAGGGAGTCAAACTTCTTCCAGAGAAGTTAAAGACTCCAAAGAGGGAATGTTCCAAGGGCTGTACGTAGGAAGCTGAAAGCCTTGTCTATCCCTTTTGCAACACTTCTAACAACTGTAATTAAATTATTGCTGATTAATTGTTTAATGTCTGTTCTCCTGCTGTATTATAAGGTCCATAGAACAAGGATCATGTTTGACTTGATTCTACTGTGTCCCAAATACTTACTGGCACACAGTAATAATAAATATCTGATGAATGAATGAATTCAATATGAATGTTTTAACAATGGTAGTGGGAAAGTCTTTCACTAGCTATTGATTGTCCTTTGAACAGGGTCACTTTTGAGACAGAATGAAGCAATTATTAGTATTTTTCATGATAGAAGTAATAATTTTTACTAAGGGTCTGCTATGTGCCAGGTTTGTTACAACAGGCCATCTCATTTATTCCTAACAATAACCCTAAAAGTTAGGTATTATTACCTTTGTTATATAAATAAGGAAACTGTGACTCGGGAAGGTTAAAGTGACTTGTTTAAAGGTAAATAGATAGAGCTATTCAAAGTAACAGATTCTGGACTTCTACCTGGATATAAGATATTGAGGGTGCATTAGAGGTGGGTTTTAACATTCTACAGTCCAAATAGAGTGCAGATCCTGGAGGCTTTGCTTTCTATATCCCCAAAAGCTCTCTGCATCAAGAACCCAAACCACCAATTTTAGAAGTTTTTGAGTGCCCTTGTTCATTGAAAATGTAGTAGATAGTTTTTTATAGGGCAGGTAGAAGAGGTTTGACATAGTCTCAGGGCATAAGGAGGTGTTCATCTGGTGGACATTCCCCAAGACAGCTTTCAGTAGAAGACCCACATCCAGAGAGAAGACAGGAGGAGCCCAACAGCCAGATGACTTATTCTGGTTCCTAAGTTGGTTAACAAATGATCTACAGGCACTGGCTTAGCTCCTCCAAGTTTGCTGGCACAGCCTGCCCCAGTGCTGAGCAGTCATTGATGTTAACTTGGTTCCTCTCTATGTGGTCCCCTGCTCTGACCTTGTCTAACATCATGTCTCACCCCTGTGGCCCACTCCAATCCCCAGCTCTCCAGTACTGGTCACCATCTTCCAGGAGTAAGAACTGAGGTAGTTACAGCTTCCTTCTCATCTCTGTCCAGTGTTACAGTTATAATGTAGAATGTATGCTCTTCTTTCCTCAGGCCATCTCTTCTGTGTCTCAAAAGCCTATTTTAGACATCAAAGAGTATTGGCTGTTTCTTTATATTTTCATTCCTACTATAATAATTCCACCTCTCTGCCAGGCAATGTGGATATTGCTAACTGGCTAAGAGAAAAGTTTTATACAAGAAAATGAGGAAAAGCTAAGCATCACTATTCCAAGATACTATCTGGAAATATGTATACAACCCTTTCCACAATCTGACAAGTATGACTCTGAATGTTATTTTCTAACCCCTGACTGCCATCTGCTTAGTAATATTTTTCTAGGCTTTTGCTACCTTTTAATTTAATAAAACTGCAATTGTTTTCTTTTCATCACAAAATTCCGGGCTACCTTTTTTTTGTACTAAATGTTTAAGTTTGTTTGCAGCTGTAAATGCTAATAAAAAGCAGTTCAGTTGACTATAATATAAAGGAGAATGTATCAATTTCCTTGCTTCTTTTCCTTTCCTACCTTGTTCTGTTTCTGTCTAGAAAAAATGATGTCTTCAGACATTAGGTAGGGTATAGCAAAGTAGGTGTCCAAGCTGGTGATGGAAAGGGTGTGGAGGGGAGAGTTATAGTAGTCTTGAATGGGGTGTCAAAGCCCAAGTGACTTGAGGATTCTTCTACGTAGGAGGGCTGCTTGACATGGAGTGTGAGAGTCTGTGCAGAGTGAGGAGGTATCCATGTGAAGCAGAGAGTCATCGCCTGAACAGGGGATGACTGTGTCTACATGGGGCTCTGGGTCAGTGCAAGATGTTAGAGCTCAAGCTGAGACAGGAGGTCATCTATGTGAGAGAGGAAGTGGAAGTGGAAATGTAAATTACATATAGATAGATTGATCAAATAAATAAATAGATTAAGGATGATGAGAGCCATGTTACTTATGGTCAGAGAAGTAAGTTACAGGTGTAGATAGGGAGCAAACTAGAATACACCCTGTGGTTTGGGTTTAGAATTCATGGTATTGTAATAATCTCCTAGGGCTGCCATAACAAAAATAGTGTAGCAGGTGACTAAACAATAGAAATGTACCTCAAGATTGAGGTGTAGGCAGGTTTGAAGTCTTCTGAGGTCTCTCTCCTCAGCTTGCAGATGGCTGCTTTCTCACTGTGTCCTCACAGCATGGTCACTCCTCAGTCTGTGGGCTGTTTGTGTCCTAATCTCTTCTAAGGACACCAGTCAAATTGGATTAGGGCTCATCTATATGACAACTTTTTTCTTCATTACCTCTTTAAAGTCCTGATCTCTAAATACAGTCCCATTCTGAGAGACTAGGGATTAGGACTTCAACATATGAAACTGAGGGAGACACACTTCTTCAGCACACAACAGCTATCAGGTGTCAATATAAACTCATCCTCTCTCTCTCTCTCTCTCTCTCATATATATATATGACGTTGTTCATTGAAAGGACATGGAATCAGTGATACTTCAAAAGCTATGAGCACACCTAGCACCATATGTTTGCTGCTAAATACCATTCTGCACTTAAAGGAACCTGGATCCTTTGGATTAATGGGTCATTTAAGATCTGGAACAAAGAGAAATTATGTTTCTGGTATGGCAGAGTAAGCATCTTCTAAACCAGTGGTTCCAAAGATAACTATAAATTCTGGAAAAAATAAAAATAAGCCAACCAACCAAATAAAAAATTTTTTTAATTAAAAATCTGACATGAGATTCTAGAGGAGAGTCAAGCCTTGGAAGAAGGGTAAATTTCTTGATTTAGTGGTGTAGGTCAGTCAGGCTTCATGAAATCAGTGCCACATGAGGCAGCTAAAACTTCAGTAGAAAACCATAGACTTTCTGGATTGCAGTACAGAGTTTGGACAACCAGACCTGTTAGAAAGTAGGGGGTAAAGAGGTAGAACTTTGAAAATTAAAACGTTAAGAAGAGGAAGCCCCAAATTATGTAAACAAACTGCCGAAACCTCTAGCTGATGCTTAACAAATATAAGGACAAATTCCAGCTTAATATTTTAAAAAAACTAAAATTTGAGCTGCCTCTTCAAAAACAGTTTACAGTTTCAGTGCAGTCAAGCTAATTGCCTATTAAAACAACAAAAACAAAAAAACCAAACAAACAAAAGTCAGTGCTCTTTGCAAAAATATAACAGAATCCACAACATAATACCTGCAATCTAAAATTAACCAACACAAAGAATCGGGAAAATCTGACACATTCTCAAGAGAGAAGATAATCAACAGATGTCAACCCTGAAATAATACAGATGTTTTAGTGAATATGCAAGGATTTTTAAAGATATTATAACTATGCTTAATCAGGTAAAGTTAAATATTCTCATAATGAATGAAAAAGTAGGAGATTTTGGCCGAGAAATAGAAACTATAAAAGAGAATCAAATGAAAATTCTATAACTTAATAACACCAAAAACAAAAACCAAAAAAAAAAAAAAAATCACTGAATACACCTAAGGAAATAAAAGAAGAAAATATCTATGAACTTGAACACTGATCAATAAAAATGATCCAATTTAAAGAACAGAGAAAAATGGAAAGAATAAATAATAAATACTCATGGACTTGAGAAATAATATCAAATTGTCCAATATACACTTATTTGGAGTTCTGGGAAGAGAAGAGATAATGGGGCACACTAAATAATTGAGGAAACAATAGCCTAAAACTTCCTAAAACTAATGTGAGGCATAAATTTACAAATTAAAGAAGCTTTCCCAAATAGAATAGATACAAAGAAAATCACATCTATCCATATCATAGTCAAAATGCTAATTAGCAAAGAAACAGAGAAAAACTTTAAGGTAGACTTTCATCATTGTTGCATTACATACAGGAGAGGAGCAATTTAAAGGACTGCTAATTCTTCACCAGAAACTATAAAACTACAGAGGCCAAGAAACAGTAGGATATGTTTAAGGGGCTGAAAATAAAAGAGAAAAAAAAAAAAAAACTTTCTACCCAGAAATCTATATCCGGCAAAATACCCTTTAGAATTATATTAGTCCGCTCAAGCTGTCATAACAAAATGCCACATACTGCATGTTTTAAACAACAGAAAATTATTTTCCTTCGGTTCTGGAGACTGGAAATAACATTACAACTTTCACCACCAAAATACAGTCAGGAGAGCCTACTATGAACATTTATACACCAATAAATTGAATAACCTAGGAGAAATGGATAAATCCTACAAATATGCAACTTATGATCTAGACTGAATCATGAAGAAATAAAAAAAAAAGAAAATTGAACAGACCAATAATGAGCAAGAAGTTTGAATCAGTAATAAAAAAACCTCCCAACAAACAAATGCCCAGACCAGATGGCTTTGCTGGTGAATTCTACCAAACACTTAAAGAAAAATTAATGCCAATCCTTCTAAAACTCTTCCAAAAAATAAAAGAGGAAGGAACACTTCCAAACTTATTTTAGGAGATCAGAATTACCCTGATACAAAAATCATAAAGACATTACCAGAAAAGACAATTACAGGTCAACATACATGATAAACAGAAATGCAAAAATCCTCAACAAAATATTGGGAAACCAAATTCAAGAGCACATTAAAAAGATCATACTGTGATCATGCAAAATTTATCTCTGAGATGCAAGGATGGTTCAACATACACAAATCAATACACTTGTTACACAACGTACACAAATCAATACACTTGTTACACCACATTAACTGAATGAAAGATAAAACTCGTACGGTCATCTCATCTCAATAGATGCAGAAAAGGCGCTTGATAAAATTAAACATCCTTCCATGATAAAAACTCTCAACAGATTAGAATAGAAGAAATGTACTGAGCACAATAAAGGCTATATATGACACACCCACAGCTAACATTGTACTCAACAGTGAAAAGCTAAAAGCTTTTCCTCTAAGATCAGGAAAAAGACAAGGATGTCCACTCTCGCAGCTTCTATTCAACAACATGGTACTTGGAAGTCCTAGCCAGAGCAGTTAGGCAAGGAAAAGAAGTAAAAGGAATCCAAACTGGAAAGGAAGAATTTAAATGGTCTCAGTTTGCAAATGACATATTTTTATACAGAGAGAAATCCTAAAGACTCTATCAAAAAATGGTTTCAGCTAATAAACAAATTCAGTAAAGTTGCAGGATACAAAATAAACATGCAAAAGTCAGTTGTTTCTATACACTAACTATCAGAAAGGGAAATTAAGAAAACAATCCCATTTACAATGGCATAAAAAAATAAAATTCTTAGGAATATGTTAGGCCAAGGAGGTGAAAGACCTGTACACTGAAAATTATAAGACAATGATGAAAAAAATTAAAGAAGAAACAAATAAATGTAAAGGCATTCCACGTTCATAGAGTGGAAGAGCTAATATTGTTAAAATGTCCATACAACCCAAAGCAACACAATGCAATTCCTATCAAAATTCCAATGGCATTTTTTACAGAAATGGAAAAATCCTAAAATTTGCATGGAACCACAAAAGACCTTGAGTGGCTAAAGCAATATTGAGAAAGAACAATAAATCTGGAAGCATCACACTTCCTGATTTTAAACCATATTAAAATGGTATGTAATCAAAACAACCTGGTACTGCCATAAAAATTGACTCATAGACCAATGGAACGGAATAGGCAGCCCAGAAACAACCTCCCACAGATGTGTTCAATTAATCTTTGGCAATGGTGCCAAGAATACACACTGGAGAAAAGATAGTATTTTCAATAAATGGTGTTGGGGAAAATGGATATCCAGATGCCAAAGAAAGAAATTGGCCCCTTATCTTTCACCCTACACAAAAATCAGCTAAACTGAATTAAAGATTTAAATGTTAGACCTGAAACTGTAAAACTCCTAGAAGAAAATATAGGAAATAATCTCTTTGACATTGGTATTGGCAAAGATTTTTCTGGACCAAAAACCGCCAAAAAGCACAGGCGATGAAAGCAACCTTCAACAAGTGGAACTATATAAAACTAAAAAGCTTCTGCAGAGCAAAGTAAACAATCAACAAAATGAAAAGATAATCTACAGAATGGGAAAAAATATTTGCAAATCATGTATCTGATAATTAATATCCAAAGTATATAAAAACTCAAATAATTCAATAGCAAAAAAGCAAATGAACCAATTTAAAAGTGGGCAAAGGAAGTAAATAGACATCTCTCAAAAGAAGACATACAGATGGTCAAAAGTTACATGAAAAGGTTATCACTAATGAATGATCACGGAAATGCAAATGGAAACCACAATGAGATATTTATCTCACACCTGTTAGAATGGCTATTATTAAAAAGACAAAACTATTGGTAAAGATGTGGAGAAATGGGAACCCTCATGCACTGTTTGAAGGAATGTAAATTAGTATGGCCATCATGGAAAACAGGATGATTTTCTTAAAAACTTAAAAATACAGCTACCATATGATCCAGCAATGCCATTTCTGAGTATATATCCAAAGGAAATGAAGTCTATCTCAAAAAGATCTCTGAACTCCTGTGTTCACTGCAGCCTTATTCACAATAGCCAAGATATGGAAACAAGCTCAGGGTCCATCAGTGGATGAATGGATAAAAAAGGATGATATATCTTTATATGTATAGGTATACAATGGAATTTTTTACAGCCTTAAAAAAGAAAGAAATTATGACATTCATGACAATGTGGATGAATTTAGAGGATATAATGCTGAGTGAATAAGCCAGACACAGAAAGACAAATATTGCATAATATCGCATATTATATGTGAAATCTGAAAAAGTTGAACTTAGATAAACAGTAGAAGAGTAGTTGCTAGGAGCTGGAGAGTGGGGGAAATGGGGAGATGTTGATCAAAGGGCACAAACTCTCAGGTATAAGATGAATAAGTTTAGAGATCAAATGTACATATGTACAAATGCATAACTATAGTTACTAAAAATGCATTGTATACTTGAAATTTGCTAAGAAATGAATTGTGTTCTCACCACAAAAATTGTAAATATGTGAAGTGTTGGATATGTTAGTTTGGTTGTGCTAATCATTACACAAGGTATACTGATATCAAAACACTGTACACCTTAAATATACACAATTTTTGTTTGTCCATTATTCCTCAATAAAGCTGAGTGGGGGGGAGAAGTAGAATCCAAACCTTCAGGCCTCAGAGACATACAATTCTACTAGCAGACTGTGGGAGGGGGCAAGGGCATTCTGATGGAAAATTAGGAGTCAGGCGAGATCTTCCCAGTGATCATTGCAATCGTCTATACCCTAAAATAAATCTCTACCATCCATTCCCACTCCTAACACAAACACAGTTTCTGAGCCAAAACAAGTAACATGCATAGCTCTTTGTCTAAAGAGGACTTCTCATTTTAAAACAAGCTGAAATGATTAAACTTTTAATATTTTATTCAAAAAGTTTTTGTGGCATATTTTTATTAAGTAACCACAATGTACCAGACGCACTTCTAGGTCCTAGAAATCCAACTGAAAGCAAAACTGACAAAGTCATTGACCCATGCAGCTTAGAAAGTAGTAAGGGGAGGTAGATCATAAACCAGCAGACAAATAATAATAATAATTAAAAACCCATGGGTTATATATTGTGAAGTGTTGAGACCATAACACCAAATGATGTCTTATTAAAAAAGTTTTTGGTGCAAATGTTATTAGCGAACACTTCTACAATGCTTACTGTGTGCCAGGCACTATTCTCAGCACTTTATATGCATATTTGATGTGTGACACGAAGTATGTGAAGGAGCAAGTCAAAGCAGAATTTTGGAGAAAAGTTTCTAAACTCGAGGATCAGCAAGGGCAAAACGTCAAAGGCAGAAAGGAGCTTAGCATGTTTAAGGGTCTGAAAGAGAAGGTGGCAGGGCTGGGAGTTTGTGGGGTGTCGTGAGGAATTTGGACTGCATTTTCAGTGCAATGAGAAACAAGGAGAGAGTTTTAAGCAAAGCAGTGATATAATTGGATTTACATGACAAAAGTCAATCTGGGTGCTTGGAAAGAAGGGATTAAAGGAAAATAGGTGTGAAATCAGAGTGACGAGTCAGGAGGCTATTGCTTTGGTCCAAACAGTAATTGATAGCTGCTTGGAATAGGATGGTTGTGGTAGAATTTCAGGCTGACTGAGATCTATTTCTTCTCTGAACTCATAAAATTTTGTTTATACCCCTGCTTTGTGCTATAATAATCCTGTACTTCAATTTTAGACTCTTTTGGTGGCAGGGAGGAAATCTTACTCATCTCTATTTTTTCTCCTGGTTTTGGGCCCTTCCTTTAGAGCATGTAGTCAATGATTATTTTATTTAATTCAAGTAAACAAAATTATAATATTCTCTTTGTGCACCTGTACTTTTACATAATGTATTTGGATAACAAAAATTCAGGACAAAATACTTACGTTTTAAGCTTTAGAATGTATAAACTTTTAAAAAATTTGGCTAGGTTTCCCCCCCCTCTTATAATACTGCCAAGTGTGAAGTTTAAATCTACTTTTGTGTTAAACCAGTTCAAATAAAGCTTCAAGCAATTTTTAAGGGGAGGAAAAAAAATTTTTTTGCTGTCTCATAACTCAAAAATAACTGAGCTAATTTAATTTACTCTTTCTAAAGTGAGGGTGTTGGGGGGAGAAATGGTGGCCAGAAAGTGGAACAGAAAGTGGAACAAATAAAAAATAACATCTCTCATTAAGACTAAGGCTGTAAAATTTCAAATCCAAACAAATTTCTTGGGATGTTGTAACAAGTAAAGATGGAAGTTGAAATGGAAATTCCTTTCACCTTTAAAGGAAAGCTTCTGCAGTTCGACATCAAAGGTCCTAGACTGAAATAAACCTTTTTGGTTTTTGAAAGGAAGAACATTTCAGGAAAACACTGCTTGAGGAAGACTTGTGAATATATCTAATACACCCTTGGCAAGAAAAGATTGTGAGAACATATTGTGAAAAAAGAAATATAAAAGAAGAGGTTGAATTTAATGATCTGTGCTTATTTTTCTTCTCTACTGATTATAACTTCTCATCATATTTCCTATCCCCTTCCACTAAACCTATCATATATAATAAGGTTACTTTGTCTTGTGTGATAAGTATCACTCCATTATACACACATGGACAAAACCAGAAAAAAAATCACATAGATTCCTTAGAAACACTCAACCTTTTTCAATTTCGGATGGAAGGAACTAATAAAAAGATGGAATATAGAGGAAATATTCATGAGACCTGAAACCTCTTGAAGAGATCTCTGCAGAAAAAAAGACACTTCATAAGGATGTGAGCTAACTCTTGGCCAAGTGGGAGAAACAGGAAGGAAGTGCTTATCTGAGATTTGTGTGAGGACATCTGGCCAGCAGCAGCTGAAACAAACCCCAAAGAGGTATTTAATACTGTATTATCAAAATAGTCTCTTCATCTCCCGTCAAAGTCATCTTACCATCCCAGATGATAACTTACCATCTTGAGCCCATTTTGAGAACCACTACTCTAAGTTAAGCAAATCTCTGCTCTGAAATCTCGTTACACCAGAATGCATCTCCTGTTTATTCTTCAGGTATTGCTCAGCAGAGCTTGACTGACCAGGAGAGCTTTCTTTGTTATATGCTCTCTTGGAACTGTCCATCTGAGGATATGTCTCAGGTTTTTACATTCCCTACCATGACCTTTGATTGATGCCTGTCCCACTCACCAAAGTGGTAGATTTTGGCTCACAGTGGTATCCTCAAGGCCTAGTAGTAGGCACTTTAGAAATAGTTGTTGAATGGGTGAATAAAGTGAGTTTGTGACTTGAATATCTTAGCTAACAGCAATATTAGGATTTTTAAAAAATTAATTAGTTAATTTATTATTTAGTTTTGGCTGCGTTGGGTCTTCGTTGCTGTGCGTGGGCTTTCTCTAGTTGCGGCGAGCAGGGGCTACTCTTCATTGCAGTGCATGGGCTTCTCATTGCGGTGGCTTCTCTTGTTGTGGAGCACAGGCTCTAGGTGCGTGGGCTTCAGTAGTTGTGGCTTGCGGGCTCTAGAGTGCAGGCTCAGTAGTTGCAGCACACAGGCTTAGTTGCTCTGAGGCATGTGGGATCTTCCCAGACCAGGGCTCGCACCCGTGTCCCCTGCATTGGCAGGAGGCTTCTTAACCACTGTGCCACCAGGGAAGTCCCAGGATTTTTAATTAATTCTTTTTCTACCATAAAACCACCAAAAACAGAAGAAATAAAATAAACAGAGATTCTGATAAAATATATTTATGTTCGTATTCATTGTGTTGAGAGTTGGGCTTACAAAAAGAACAGTGTAGGGAACTTGGGAGCCAGTCAAGTGCCTGTGTAATATATCAAGATAGACCATACACTGGGTCATAGAACAATCTTCAACAAATAAAAAAATCGAAATCATACAGAGTGTGTCTTCCAAACACAACGGAATCAAATTAAAATTAATAACAGAAAGAAAATTTTAAAATCTCTAAATTCTTTGAAACTAAGAATACATTTCTAAATAATCCATGGATCAAAGAGGAAGTTTCAAGGGAAGTTAAAAAAAAGCAACAACAAAAAACATGTGGATCTCAAAATGGATTATAAACTTAACTATAAAATGTAAAACTATAAAACTTTTAAACATGAGTAACAATCTTTGCAATGTGGGACTAGACAAAAAATTATTAGACTTGATGCTAAAAGCACGACCCCTCACAGAGAAAGTTCATAAACTGGACCTCATCACAATTTAAAAGTTTTGTTATGTGAAACAGTCTGTTAAAAGTATGAAAAGATGAGCAATCAACTTGGAGAACATATTTGCAGACCACGTATATGACAAAGGACTAGTATTTAAAAAAATATAAAGAATTCTCAAAACTCAACAGTAAACAAAAAAAATCCAATTAGAAAATAGGCAAAGATATGAAGGCACATTTCACCAAATGATATACACAGATGGCAAATTAGCACATAAAAAGATGTTAAACATTATTAGCCATCAGGGGAATGCAAATTAAAACCCAATGAGATACTATGACACACCTATCTGAATGACTAAAGAAAACAACAAAAAATACTGACATTAAATGCTGGTGAAGATGTTAAAAAGGTGAATCTCTTATACATTGCTGGTGGAAATGTAATGGCCAGTCTGGAAAACGGTTTGGCAATGTCTTTTTTTTTTTTTTTTTTTTTTTTTGGCGGTACGCGGGCCTCTCACTGCTGTGGCCTCTCCTGTTGCGGAGCACAGGCTCCAGACACGCAGGCTCAGCGGCCATGGCTCACGGGCCTAGCCGCTCCATGGTATGTAGGATCTTCCCGGACCGGGGCACGAACCTGTGTCCCCTGCATCGGCAGGCTCACTCTCAACCACTGCACCACCAGGGAAGCCCTGGCAATTTCTTTTAAAAAAATAAATAAGCAAGTACCATATGACCTAGACGTTGCCTTCCGGACATTTATTCCAGAGAAATGAAAACATATATTCATACAAAAACCTGTTTACAAATGTTTATAGCAGTTTTATTAGTAATAGTCCTGAACTGGAAAAAAAATGCAAATATCTTTTATTTTTTAATTAATTTTTATTGGAGTATAGTTGCCTTACAATGTTGTGCTAGCTTCTACTGCACAGCAAAATGAATCAGCCATACATATACATATATCCCCTCCATTTAGGACACTACAGTGCATTAAGTAGGGTTCCCTGTGCTATACAGTATGTTTCCATCAGTTGTCTATTATATACATAGTATCAATAATATATATGTGTCAATCCCAATCTCCCAGTTCCTCCCACTGCACCCCATTCCCCCTTGGTATCCATACGTTTGCTCTCTACGTCTGTGTCTCTGTTTTTGCTTGGCAATTAAGGTCATCTATACCATTTTTCTAGATTCCACATATATGCGTTAATATACGATATTTGTTTTTCTCTTTCTGACTTACTTCAATCTGTCTGACACTCTCTAGGTCTATCCACATCTCTACAAATGACCCAATTTCATTCCTTTGTATGGCTGAGTAATATTCCATTGGATATATGTACCACATCTTCTTTATCCATTCTTCTGTAATGGGCAAATGTTTAAAACTGTAGTACACCTATACGATAGAATACTAATAAGCAATAAAAAGCAGCAAGCTATTGAGAGTCAACTACCTAACTCAATCTCCAGAGAATTATGCTGAGTGAAAAAATTCAATGCAAAAAGTTTACATACTGTATGATTTCATGTATGTACCATCCTTGAAATGACAGAATTATAGAAATTAAGAACTGATTAGTGATTGGGATTAAAGAAGGTGTGGAAATAAGAGGGAAATGAATGTGGCTATGAAAATGTAACACGAGGGGTCCTGACTCCTCGAAAATGTTCCGTATCTTGACTGTATCAATATCAATATCCTGGTTGTGATAGAGTGCCATGTTTTGCAAGACATTATCTTTGAGAGAAACTGATTAGAGTACATGGGGTTACTCTGTATTATTTCTTACTACTACATGTGAATCTATAATTATCTCAAACATTTTTTTAAAGTTTAATTAAAAAAAACTATGAGATGGGTATAATCATTATTCCCATTTTTAAATAAGGCAATCGAGGCAGAATGAGTTTAAGTAACTTGCTCTTTGTGAGATGATTATTAATGATAGAGCTGGGATTTGAACTACCTGGATTTTGAGACCAGAATCCTCACTTTTAACCATGAAGCTTTATTGCTTTTACTTTTTTCTGGCTGTGTGTGGCCCACAACTAAGCAGGCATTTGCCTATGATTAAACAAATTATATTTCACAATATCATCCTGTAACATTCCAAGATAACCAAAATTGAACACAAAAAGCGAGCTTTCTTATCCATACTTCATTGTAGATTATTTTACGTAACATAGTAAAGGCCAGTATTCAAAGGCTCATAAATAATGATTATGACCATATGACCATAACAAATATACATGACCTAATATATACGTGCAAAGGTAAATTGTTTTATAAACTAAATTAAGGGGCTATTCTAATTTAAATTGTGTGTAATATCTTATAATGATTAATCACCTATTTATGAATGATTCCGGAAAAGCCCACGTTTTTCAAAGAACTGCTTAGAAATCAATAAAGTTCATACAGGTCTTATTAATTCGTCAAAGAAACTTTCTTTATTAAAAAGTGTCATCATATGAAATCTATCTTAATTCTTAGATCTTTAACAGGATTTTTTTGTTGTTGTTTTAAGACAGCAGCCCTACATTAGAACTATTGTGACCTAACATGGTAAAAGACTGTGTAACTTTTCTGTGAATTAAGATTTAAAGATATTCTTAATGTAATATAAATGATCATAATTATTTGAAGTTATTTTCTTCTCAACTGTTTTTTTCCCATTTTATTCTCATAGTCCTATGAGAGGAGAGAATATGATCAACTATACGTGAAAGATGCAGAAACTGAGGCAGAGGGAGGAAATTTAATTTGTTCATGCCCTTCTAATTAATAATCCAAGTGATTCTAACAATTTCATATGAAAGTAGTATTGCCAAAGACCAGTGACAAAATAATGATTCAATGATAAAATAATACTATAATCTAAGTAGAAAGTTATCAGTGTAAAAATCTGGTCCAGAACTTATTTATTGAAGTATACCAAAAATGAGAAGTTTTGATCAGTGATAAACTGTGTATTTGTGGATTTAGGAAACAGATAATGTAGAGGGTAGGCACACACCAGTCTTCTGTATCAGATTGTTACTCTGAATTCCAACATGATTATTTTCAGTAGGCAAGTTACATAATCTTTCTCTGCCTCACTTTCCTAGAATATTGAGTGGAGAAAATGCTAGCTACCACCTATGGTTATTGTAAAAATGAAATAAGGTACTTTACATAAAACATCTAGTGGAATTCCTGGCTCAGTGCAAGTGCTCAAGCAGTGGTAGAGCAGTGAATGATGGATTCATGACCATCACTGAACAAGAAGAGCTTTATTAATGGAAAGAGGGGAGGGAAACTATTATCAGTAGGAAACTCAATTGTGACAGGTGTTTATACTCAGCATGTCATTAACGCCAGACAAGGACAAACCTCAAGTTTACAAATGAAGAATGGGCATTTTGCCCAATTTTAGCAAGGCATTGAATGAGTTAAAGCATGTGGAAGGTGTTTCCAGGAGCTCCTGACTTGCAGTAACTGCTCAGTAAGTGTTAGCTGTTGTTAACATCACTGTTACTATAAAGTAGTGAAGAAAAATTAGAACGTGTTCTGTCAGACACAAGAGCATCTTATACATCATAGGGTCATTATAAATTAGCAGTGCTTTTGTATTTAGTTTATAAACTATCTCCAAAGAATAATAAACATCTATATACAAGTGGAAGCTTCTGAGTAAAATGTAAGGCTCTTTAAGCTTTTTAAGCTTTCTTTAGTAAGTAGGATGAAAGGCATGCCTGCTTCTCAGTGGAAAGCAGCCCTGGTGTGGCATTACTGGGGCACATTGCCAGCATGTGATGGATAAATGACCTGCTCTCTATGTGAGAGTGTGACTTTCTAGGTGACTGGAAAACAGGCATCCTTCAAGGACACTGAGGGAAAAAGATTAAGTCTATACCACTAGTCTTAAATTTACCATCATTAAAAGAAGTCCAATTAACTTTACTAAGTTAAGGGCTGATGGAAGACATTTTCATATATTGAAGTATGGGGAAGTCATTCTACCTTACACATGATTTAACTTAAACTTTATGCTAACTAGGACAGCCTGTTTTGTGGCCTATTAAGCATACATTGTACATCTGCTTTAAACTATTAAAGAAAACCATACATTGCCCAGAAGTAAAAAAATGTTCATTTTGAAGATAGAGATAAATGTCTCCCTTCCTGGGATGTAAGTGCTAGTATTCCTTTGAAGATGAGGCTCCCTTCCCAGGTACCCAAGTGGGAGGCCATACTAACTCTCTTTGTACATGCTGATCTGCCTTTTTTGAAATCTTAAGGGAATATACCTGTCATGTTTGATGTTCTTTGTTCTGACAAGATATAAAACAGTGCTGAAAACCATGCTTCTTTGGAACAGTTTCTCAGAGCTATATGAGGGGCTGTCTCCCAGGCCATAGTCCTCAGTTTAGCTAGAATAACATTCTCTTCTATTCTTATTATAGACTGGTTATTGGTCATTTCCGTCAATAGGACCACACCACAAATGGGTATGGAGATTCAGAGATTAATGTCTGCTCCCTCAAGAAGCTCATGAGTCCATAGGGGAAACCATCATGTAAACAATCTAAAGCAATGCTGCAATTACATTAAAATAGGTATAAAGGATGACGAGATAGTATATAATTGATTAATTCTTCCAGAAATCAAAGAAGAAAAACTGCAAGGAAAATATTATAATGAAAGGCATTTCTTTGCTTCTTTATTTATTCATTTTAAGTGTACTTGCAAGTCAGGCCATCACATTGTTAAGTAAAATAATTATTATGTATTATATATATTATAAATATTTTATATTATGTACATATAATACATACATAATATACATTATAAAATATATGTAATAATTACTTTACTTGACCCAGGTGTTTAGTTAGAAATCAAACCAAATGAAATTTGATACAACCCAGAAATTAATCTGGGTCTTTCATATTGGGGTTATCTCTGACATATTTGTTACACTTAGAAAGAAGAATAATATTCCTTAAGGTTAAAAGACTGAATTTAACTGCAAAGTTTATATTAGAAAATTATCATCATTCATCTTATCTCTATACAGTATTATTAATAAGAATTAGTCCATGAAAGCAGAAATGTCATTGTCTTAAGTTTCTTAAAGTCGACTTGTTACCTAGAATTAGACATAGTATAGTAATAAATGTATGAGAACATTTTCTACTGAGTGCTTTTAGTAGCATTATGTTTGAGATGTTTATATTTGTCTCTATAAAGTTTAATTTCTGAATATGTCAAAGAACTTTATTACAAGGCATTCTCATCCATAAAGTTGTACCATGGAAGTTACTCCATTCCTTACAATGAAAGGAATGCCTTTTTTCAATCACTGTTACACTGAGTAGGTTTTAATACTTTTTCTCTTTACCTTCACACATCAAATGCCATTGTAACAACTATGTTGCGTAATAATTTAAATAACTATATGGAAAAATTATGGGGCTTGAGATGGTAGAGTCTTCTAAGGCAATAGTTTTATCTGTGGAAGAAAAATTTTTAAATTGGACCTGGCTCAGTGCATGAAAAAAATGAACATATTGTTCAACTCAATAAACAAAGTGACAAGGCAAAAAATATATATATATAATTTAAAATAATAAACCAGTCAACTGAAAAAGATAAAGATGCAAAGTAAAGAGAGAGATAGAAGCTCTGTGCCCTTTCCCTATACCTTACCCTCTGCTTCTCTTCCATCTGGCTGTTCTTGAGTTATATCTTTTAATAATAAACTGGTGATCTATTTTAAAAAAAAGGATGCAAAGTAAATTCAGATGTTTATTTACTGCTCCTTCACCACCACCATTTACCAAATTAAGGTGCATTCCATTGGCCCTCTAGTGGTGATATATTAGGATTATAGATTCTTACACTCAAAGGGTAAAAATGCTCTCTTCTTCCAGAACTACAAAAGTGAAACATGTTCCTGTAAATGCCAAATTCTAGGAATATATTTTTAAATCTCCGTGTGGGATGTAAGTAGAAAAATTTTCCTCAGCCAATGTGGGGTTTCTTCTTGTACCCCTCAATAAAAGATATGTCAAGTGAAGATGACAAATCAGGATACCACATGGTACATCATAATAATGCAGTACTTTTGCCACATCAAAATTTGCAAAATGTTGCAGATGAGTCATAGAACAAAGTTCTGCAAGAGCTGCCGCATCTCTGTCTATTGCACCTTAATTCTTTTCAGCAAGCCTCCTCTTACTGGAGCCCTGGCATTTTCTTCAAAAGGACTGCCAATTGTTTTAATGTTTCTAAAATGTACAGAAATGACTCTGAAGTTTCATACCGAAAAACAAGTGCAGTCACCTCCTGCATTGCCTTCCTCCTAGCAAAGCTTCCTGATTTTTCCTACAGAATTGCTCCTGAAAAAGTCCTCCCTCCCAACACTGAATGTATTACAAAGAATACATTTTATTTTATCTTATTTTATTTTATTTTATTTTATTTATTTATTTTGCGGTACGTGGGCCTCTCACTGTTGTGGCCTCTCCCATTGCGGAGCACAGGCTCCGGACACGCAGGCTCAGCCGCCATGGCTCACGGGCCCAGCCGCTCCGTGGAATGTGGGATCTTCCCGGACCAGGGCACGAACCCGTGTCCCCTGCACCGGCAGGCGGGCTCTCAACCACTGCACCACCAGGGAAGCCCCAAAGAATACATTTTAAATTATCTGACATTATTTGGTTCTTTTCCATAACAAACTGTGGTCCTTAAGGGGGAGGATGCTGCAGCTCCTTTGGCACAATGAGAGACTTGATGAACTTAGTTTTACAAGTTAATGCCCAAATGTCCAAAAATGAATCATCAGCATTTAGAAGCTTTACCATCATTTGTCTTAAAAAACAAAAACAAAATCAAACAAACAAAAATCTTTGCTACAGAAGAAGAAATCTATGATCAGTATTTAATCAATTCAGCTTCCAGCTAAAAGATGGTCCCAGAGCTCTGGAATCAATGGTACTGAGAAGGAGTGAGAAGTTAGACATCGTGTGTGCTTATTCACTCCACAACTTCCTGCTGCACAAACCATGGCGGTTACTGTGGACAGTATTGGTTCACAATAAACAAGTTAGTACTATTGAAAAGAAGGAAGAAGGAGGGGATGAATGGAGACAGGGTGAGAGGGAGGAAAGAGTCAGTTGGTCCTGTTTACATGAAAACCTTATAGAGCACAATACTTCTTCAAGACAAACAAGAAAAAACAAGTCACTTTCCTGTAATTTACCCTGAGGTGCTAAGATCTTTTCTTTTTTCTTCTTTTCTTTTTTAAGGTAAAAATCCAGATTGATAATCAAGGTTAAAACGCCATGAGATTGTAAAAGTCAAATATAAAATCAGATGATTTTTTACAACCAAAATTTCCTTTACTGTATACAATTAAGAGAGTTGTGATAATTATTCTGCTTCACTGTAAAAACAAATAAATATCACTCGATATCAGCAGTTAGGGACAAATTGTGTTCACTTTAAATTCATGGTTCTAGCATCTTTCTTTCAATTTCATTTTTTAGAATTTATTTTACTCTATTTTAATACCTAGGACTGTACTAAAGAATATTGATTTTCTAATTTTTATTTTTATAATATTTAATGCTTTTTTGCATTTAAAAAAAGTTCCTTAAAGAAAATATGATACTACATATATGCAATAGGTAGGTTTGTAAATGTGTATGTACATTATTTATATGCATGCGATATGTATGTGTGAAAATATATGTACTCATACACACACACATGAATCTTGAGATATTTAAGTTTTTTCTCAGTATAAACTTTATTATATATTTTAGAAATGTGATGAAGTTTGAAGAGAGAAACTTGAGAGAAAATGCACTATATCCCAAAGCTAACTAATAAAGATTTTTCTTGCTATCTAATGTAATATAATTGTACAATAAGACTACTTTTGTACTTAAAAATTTTAGTAAAATCATCAATGTCATGCATACAAATAGGGCTACAATTAACCACACTCAGACTGATACAAAAAAATGCTTTGAATAGAAGAAAACTGCATTCTTATAGGGTGTGAAATTTTAAGTTGGGTATTTTGTCTAATTTTTTAGGTCCTTTGAGTCCTGAGTCTTCAGAGATGATGAAGCAGACAGACCTACCTAAGCTGAATCCTAGCTCTGCTATTTAGTACATGTGCTTTTAATTCAGATAGTTCAGTTTCTCTGAAACTCTTTTCCTAATTGTAAAATACTACCTAACTTCAGGGTTATTCAAAGGATTAGAAGAGGCAAAATATGCCGAGTGCTTTATTTTGTAAGTTGAAGTACAGTTGATTTACAATGTTTCAGGTGTACAGCAATGTGATTCAGTTACACATACATATATATATATATAATCTTTTTCATATCCTTTTCCATTACAGGTTATTACAAGATACTGAATATAGTTTGAATATAGTTCCCTGTGCTATACAGTAGTTCCTTGTTGTTCATCTATTTTATATATAGTAGCGTGTATATGTTAATCCCAAATTCCCAATTTATCCCTCCCTGCCCTTTTCTCCTTTGGTAACCATAAGTTTGTTTTCTATGTCTGTGAGTCTATTTCTGTTTTGTAGATAAGTTTATTTGTATCTTTTTTTTAGATTCCACATATAAGTTATATCATATGATGTTTGTCCTTCTCTGTCTGATTTACTTCACTTAGTATGGTAATCTCTAGGTCTATCCATGTTGGCGCAAATGGCATTAGTTCATTCTTTTCAATGGAATTAGTTCATTCTTTTCATAGTATTCCATTATTGTGTGTGTGTGTATATATATATATATATATATATATATATATATATGACACCTCCTCTATCCATTCATCTGTCAGTGGAAACATAGCTTGTTTCCATATCTTTGTTCTTGTACATAGTGCTGCTATAAACATTGGGGTGTATGTATCTTTTCGAATTAATGTTTTTATCTTTTCCAGATATATGCCCAAGAGTGGGATTGCTGGATCATATGGTAACTCTTGTTTCAGTTTTTTAAGGACCCTCCTTACTGTTTTCCATAGTGGCTGCACCAATTTACATTCCCACAAACAGTGTAGGAGGGTTCCCGTTTTTCCACACCCTCTCCAGCATTTATTATTTGTAGACTTTATGATGACGGCCATTCTGACTAGTGTGAGATGATACCTCATTGTAGTTTTGATTTGCATTTCTCTAATAATCAGCGATGTTGAGCATCTTTTCATGTGCCTGTTGGCCATCTGTATGTCTTCTTTGGAGAAACTTCTATTTAGGCCTTCTGCCCATTTTTTGATTGGGTTGTTTGTTGATTTGCTATTGAGCTCTATGAGCTATTTTAATGTTTTGGAGATTAACCCCTTGTCAGTCTCATCTTTTGCAAAATGCCAAGTGCTTTTGCACAGAAGATTGTATATAATACGAGCTTGGTAGATGGTGATACGTCATCATCATCATCATTACATCAGAAGAATGAGTATGGCAACAAGATAATTTGGTGCAAAGATGGGGGAGGGAGATGGAAGGTCAGGGGAAAAGAGAGCAGGAAGATTGTCTGCTTTGTGAAGAAATGGTATATTGGAGGGATTGAACTCATTGAATAATTTCTCAACTCTCCATTTCACTTTGTCATATTTGGTCACAGCCTCTATGAGTTTTGTTTTGTTCATGGACTTTTTATTCTCGAAAGATTCTATGGTGAGGGAGGTATAAATGTAGATAAAATGATTGAAAGGGCATTCAAAAATTGTTTGCAGTCTTATGCACTCGAACAAGAGAGACATGGAATCTGACTTGAAAAGTAATGTACTAGATTCATTAGCAAATTCAAGTGTTAAGTGTATGCATGCAAAATGAATTATAGTTATCAGCTTCTGGAATGAAGCAAACATTTGGTTCTAGAATGATTCTGCCAAAATGATACAAAAGATGAAAAGGCTCAGTTATCTCCCTGCTACTGCATCCCTTTAGCAACATCAACCTGCTTTTCAGTACACAAAGTAGAATTGATTTCTAAAATCTTTAAATTTCTCCACTTCTTAGATCAAGCAGCTTCCAAAAATGAGCAGTATTGCAAGCTGATTTCATCAAACATAGGAAACCGCTAAACAGCAGCTTGGAATCCCGCAACCCAGGAATTGTCCACAATTCCCCCTCCCTGCTTCTATAGCATTTTGGCAATCAATTGAAATTCACAAATTAAATTAAGATGGAAGACTCCAGTCTAAACTGAGAACTAAAATATGCAATAATCATAAAATGATTTCCAAGGTGATAATGTTTTACCTTGAGAGTGTTACATATATACTGAAAGCAAAACCTTAACTTTAGGAGCACCATCAAGTTTGGGGGAAAGAAATAAATTCCAAGGCTTGATTGAGTCCACAAGCTAAAGGTCAAAAGTGACATGAAGTGAATGTTTGCAACACTGCCTTTCACTGAAATAATTATGCAGAGATTAACCTGGTAGTGATTTTCTAAAGACAAAATTATATGCAAATGCATTATTTCAGTAATAGTGCTAATTGATGGCTTATTCATGAATTCTGTAGAAACTAGCTGTGTTACAAGATGAAATTTTGCAAGTGAATGTTGCTTTTAAGCATTTAGTAAGGTTTTTTTCTTCTAATTTTTTGAGTTTCTGTGAAACTGTTATTTTCTAAGTCTATTTATTACCTTTTCCTCTAACCTTAATTTACCCTCATCTAATACTTTAATAACCTTTTTTTGCTCAGGTGCAATGAAGGACTATGTCAGAATAAGAAAAGCATAAATTACATCATCTGTAGACAGAAATTTTGCTCTATTTGTTTTATTATCTGCATATGGACAAACAAAAACTGGGAAGAGAAAAATAGTAAAAGCTGTGTCACAACTACTGCCGATGGAAGAATTTCAGTGAGCACATTAGAAAGGTCATAAATTATGCAAATCAATTAGAGATATTGGTAATCTCTAGCAACTGTACAAAATTGCCTTACACACAGCAGGAAATATGTAACAGATTAATCTCTTGGAAGATGGTAGTGGAGAATAGAGTTTAGGCTTGAACAGTTGGAGAACTGATATCCTAAATGTCTTGCTTATCTTTATTACCCTTTCCCCTATAATCAGTCACCAAGGCCTGACAATTCTACCTCCTAAACATGGCTTAAATTAATTTCCTTCTGTCTGTTCTCACTGACACTGCTCTGGTTCAGGCCATTATCTCCTTTTCCTTGCAATATTCATTCATTCACATTTTCTTTCAGTCATTTATGTATTCAAGTATTCGATAATACCACAGACCATTATTGAATACACATCATATGTTCTAGATAAGTGAGTGGAAATAAAATCAAAACACAATTCTTACTCTCAATGAATCTTCAGTGTAATGGAAAGAAAAAAATAGATACTGGAAATTACAATTCTAAAGTTGCCCCTAATGACAAATATAGGTATGCACAGGCAACTAGGGAAGCACCTCAGAGCACCAAAAGCCAACTTAGAGTCAGTGAGGGTATCTGGAAGAGGCGATGGCTGAAATGAAACCTATAGAACCAGTAGGCAAGGCAAGGAGTGATGTACTGTAGATAGCATTACTGGCCGCAGCAGTCCTCCCTATGTTCACACCTTTTACCATATGACTTCGCCATTCCTTCCACAAAAGAGACAGAGTATATTTACCCTCCTCTTGACTCTGGATACCTACATGTAATTTGCTTTGGCCAATTATTAGGCAGAATTTATGGTAGTCCAGTTCTGAGACTGTGCTATAAGGGGTCTTACATGCTTCCACATTCCCTCTTGCACCTCTCCCATCACCATGGAAAGAACATGCCCACAGGATAGCCCACAAGCCCCAAGAGGAGGAAGAGAGACACAGAGGGAAAAGCCCAGCCTAAATAAGCCAAATCCTAGCTGAATCCCAGATGTGTAAATAAATACCACTCAGATTTTGTGGTTGTCCAATAAATAGTGGAGCAAACTGATGCAGGAAGTTTGGTGGTGGAGATGGTATTTCAGACGCATAGAAGAATATGTGTAAAGGATTGAATGGCACTTGGAGAACTATAAGTTCTTTAAATTTATTGGCGCTTAACTAAAGTTGGAAGCTTAATTAAAATGATGGAATCATTAATACGGGGTAGATTATTAAGGGCACTATACACCACATAAAAGATGTAAGTATCCATCCTTAAGGACATAGGTGAACAAAAAAAGTGCTTTAAGTTAGGAGAGTGACAAGCTGAGATGTTCATTTCAAAAAAGTCACGCAGACTGCAGTATGGGGAACGGATTGGAGAAAGTGATTGATTAGACTAAGGATGACAAGCTAGGAGCTGATGATGTTGGTAAACACTGCATAAACAAACAAATAAACAAAAAATACTTAAATTAAGGAAATGGTAATGGCAATGGATCTGGAGAGGAGGTGAGAAATCCAAAAGATGCTAAGTATGTATATATCTGTATGCTCTAGGGAAAAGACAAATATGGGTGAGAAAAATGTTAGAAATTATTTCTACACTTTTGACTTGGGCACCTGAGTATATATACCTCCAGTGGTACCATTCACTGTATTTTGTTTTATGTTTGATTTTGAGGGGAAGGAGGAGGAGAAATTAATCCATATTAAGCTGTCTTGAGTTTCAAAGCCTATGGACATTAAATGTAGATATTCAGCAGAGTTGAAAATATGGATCTGCTACTTAGAAGGCTGGATGTAAACTAAACATTTGTCAGATGGTTTAGAGAAAGATAAGAAAGTCAAAGAAAGATAGCATCAAGATTTAAGGTGGTGATTGGGACACAAAGAAAAAGCGACAGGGCTTAGAAGGAGCTGTCAGAGAGGAAGAAGGAGAAACAGATAAAATGGTATAACAGGATATAAATAGAAGACAGATATATAGTGATAATTGTGTGACAGGCACTATTCTAAACATCTGATCTTTACAACAGCCTTATGAAGTAGATACAATGATTATCACCATTTTACAGACTGGAAATCGAGGCACAGAGAGACTAAGTGAAGTGCCTGAGGTCTCGCAGTTCATCAGTAATAGAGACAGGACTTGAGTCTGAGTTCATTATCCACCACCCTGGCAAGGGAAGATACAGTTCTGAGAATGGGAATGGTCAGCAGGTTAAATACAGGGCTGAAAGAATCTCATTAGTTTCAGCAACAAGGATATAATTAATAACTTTTATCAGAACGGTGTCAATGAGGAGATGAAGACTTTAAGCAGGCTTTGGTGTTGCCCATTGACATCCTCTGTGGCAAATTTTCTGACTTCAGATCCCCCAGTCCTTCTAGGTAGGGATTTTCCAGAATCAAACACTGAGACCATATTTAGGATGTGAGCTGTATATCACAGATCTGCTGTGCAAGAAAGAGGGAAGAAGCAATATAGGAAAAAATAAAAGAAGTCAAACTGCGATGCAGACCTGAAACAGTTTTAGCCAACCTGATAGGGAGATCTAGAGGAATTGTTGAGTATTAAATTTGTTCTACATTGGGTTAAAATAGTTCAGCTTTATAACCACTCTTTTTAAAAATTTTGATTTTATATTGGAGCACAGTTGATTAACATTGTTGTGTTAGTTTCAGGTGTACAGCAAAGTGCTTCAGTTATACATATACATGTATCTATTTTTTTCAAATTGTTTTCCTGTGTAGGTATAACCATTCTTGGCTCAGTTATCAGAGATGGCTGTTCCAGGAATAGCATGACCTTGGATGGGGGTGTAGATGGTGCTCGAAACTGAAACAGTCCTTAGAATGATGACAGCCTGAAGCTGTTTGCCCACCCAAATATCTGCAGAACTTCTTTGAAAGAGAATGTCTACCACTCCTCCCAATAACTTTCTAAGCTTCTGTTTCCTTATATTAAGTGTTCATATTTGGGTAATTAAAAGTGGCTTTTTCCACTGACTGATACATAAACCTCAAGCAATTTTTGCATTATATTTTAATTATTTCCTTGATATCTGTCTCTCTAATAGAAGAGTAGCATCTTAAGGTCAAGGAACTTATATTTTCATCTTAGTTTTTTCAACATCTAACACATCAATATGACTCATAATAAAATGTGTTGACAGTTGAATAGGAGGGGCATTTAGGATGGGTCTTAAAGGATGACTAAGAGTTTGTTAGAGCACAGGACCAAAGGCTAAACAGCTTGTGTGCCAATTAAACTTGCAGTCACTATTCTATTTTTCTTTGTGTATTTTTTAAATATATAAATGAATAGTTTCCATTTATTCACTGCATTGTAAAAGCTTACGCACTTCCCTGAGCAGAAGTGTCTCCAAAAACAATTGGAAGAATAAGTAAAACACACTTATTTTCAGTAATTTATTTAAATGTAATTGTTTCAGTGTGTGAACCATTCAGTGAATTTTTGAAATGTTTAAATTGCATTTGTAAATTTTATACGTTTAAATTCAATATAAGATGAGAAAATTAATGTGATTTTTTTCAAAGACTTTTAAAAAATACAAAACCATTTTTCTGTTTGTATTATATAAGATGTACATTATTTTCTGCCTAATTTTGTGTGAGTTTTACTCTATGTTAGGTACTGTTTCAGTTCTTCT